>NC_142541.1:5907500-6207500 GCF_056151865.1 Erythranthe guttata
ATATTAAAAAAAAATAATAATAATAATAATAAAAAGTTAATTTTTTTTTTAAATTAAAAAAGATATCAAAAAATTAAAAAAAAAAATTAATTAAAAAAAGGGGAGGAACGAAACTGGGGATGTGTGCAGTTGGAAAAAAGATAGTGGATTATTAAGGAACGGAAACGAGCCTAGGTTTACATCAAAGAGTGAAATATGGGTTGGAAATATCCCTATTAATGAATGTTTTTGGACGTTCTCAAAGTGCCCCATTTAATAAAGGCAAAAATCAGCCCTTTGTAATTTGGAATTACCGAAAAAATCGTCATGTTAAATAACTCAACAAGGACCCTCCAATGAAAACCAGGCAAATCAAAATAGGTCCTTGACAGCTTATCGTGGACACCGCGCGCAGAGTGGGCTACTGGGGGTGGCTTTTTGACCCGAAAGACCAAAATACCGTTTACATTATAATTTTAAAAAATTACAGATTCAACCCAAAATGAAGTTTTTGAAATTTTCAATTCAATTTTTCAAATTTTCAGAAGCGCCCTCTCTCTAAATTAACTCAAAATTGGAACATCAATCTCAATTTTTAATTCAATCCTTAATACAACATCTTCTCCTCATCGAAAAATTTCTATCTCGATTTCTATTTCCAAAACGGCTGGGGTCACCTCCAACCAAAACCTGAATTCCTCAACCAGCCAAGAAAACCCTCGGTTTCTTTAGTGAAATTTTAAAAGAACCCATGGCAGCGAGGTGCTGTTGGAGTTTGGAAGCAGACATGAAGAAGGAGATCTGGTCCAGCCAATTTGTTTCTCTTGTTCAAAGCTTGGCAGCACGAAGTAGATCTAGGTGGGTGGCTCCGACGTATGCGACGGTGAATCTCTGTTGAGGTGCAAGCCTAGTTCCACATCCGTTTAATATGGAAAATATCACTTCTTTATAAGGAGATAAGGATGGAAGGAGGGGATAGCAACTCTATTTATGGGACCTTTTGGAAAAAAACCCAAGAGCAAAACCAATAGGATTTGGCCCAGATTAGACAATATCATACATATGTAGAACTTGTGGTATACCGATGGGCCCCTAACAATCTCGGCGGTGAATCTCCAATTTGAGGTCTATAGCAGAGAGGTGTTGGGCTTGGGTTTAGAGACGGGATGGTGGTTGATGGGTTTGGTATGACGGTGAAGATGATGAAAATGTGGGGTCGGGTGGGTCGCTTTTGTTTGACGGGAAAGATGAAAGAATAATGGATATGTTTGGTGAGCTTTTGGGCTTCCATTTCCATTTTATTCCGGAGAAAATATGTTTTGGGAGAAGAATTTGAAAATAAAATAAAGGTTGTTTGTATTTTGAGATGAGACAATTTGTACTGTAGCAAGTTAAATCATGTTTAAAAAGTGTTGGAAAAAGGTATTCTGAAAAAAGAATTTGAAAGATAAAATGTTTTTAGTTTGTATTTTAGTGAAAACAATTTTCACTATCGCAGTCAAATCATATCTGTTAAATAGAGAAATATTTGAATTGTATTTTGGGGAAGTTTTTGAAAATATTTGAGAAAGATAATTTATTTTGGGAAAATAATGAAAAGAATTTGAAAACCTAAACAAACATGGGTCCGAGAGGGTTGTACTTCTCGGACCATAACCGACCAATACAAATGCTCCACATAGGATTAGTACGTACCCACTAAAAAATAGTATGATACATACGTTACAAGTAAAATTACATTAAACACCATTTTAATTAAACTGGATATGTAATTAGAAAATTAATAATTTAAAACTTTATTCATATCAAATGAAAAAAAAAATATTACGATCGAATCTAATAGCTTTCCTTAAACTTTAGACCCACTAACATCAATCTCCTTAATTCATAAACATTTTTTCCTCTCAAAAAAATCATCATCGATTTTTTCCTTATTTCTGACAATGTTCTCTGAGCAAGAAATCATCATGTGGTTCTTCTTATCGTACGGCGTAGAGAAATGTGAGACAAATCTTTTCTTCCATACATATTGATTTTCCCATGTGTCCTTTAGAACAGGATGATTGTTAATCCATTTTTATTTTGTTGGCAATTTGATCATCTGATGGTAACTGTGTTTGTATGATATTGTAATGTATCTGCTAGAATCTAATTGAATTATAATAAACAAGCGATGAGTAAAGAATTGTACAACAAGTCCTTATGTACCGTGAAACACAAAAGGGATATCTCCTTGTTTACTTTAATTCTTTAGTTTGTCATTAATTGTTTCTTTTATATAGAAAACTATCTTATTAATTAAAAAGAGTTATTATTAACTTAATGACTTTTGTATAAGTCTTGGGAAAGAATAATTCTTTCTTTCCATATATTTCACATAGACGTGTGAGAATCAAGAGAAGGGATAATTCCTTTTTATTTTTTTCTTATATTATCATTAATTGGAATATTATTATTTATATGGGATCTCTCTTGTATTTTAATAATATAATATTAGATAGGTATCTTATAAATCTCCTATATCTCCTGTACGTATCTAACCTTAATTAGTTTGCTTATACATGAGTCTTTCCCGGGCTATATAAAAAAGAGAAGCGACAACAGAATACGGCGTGTCTTTTTGGAGAGAAACAAATCTCTCTTTTCTTTGTTGCAGTTGTGTGCTTTTTGGAGTGAAAAATATTTCTCTTTTCCTTGTTGCTCTTCCGGCGACTTTTTAACGAGAAAAGAGTTCAGGGAAAATATTTTTTTTTCTTCTCGTTTTTATTGCTCCATTGTGATAAGTGATTTTCATAGAAAATATATCGGCTTCAAGGCTTTATGGTGAAGACACCAAGATTCAAGGATTATCACAAGTTTGCTTCTTCTATAAAAAAAGAAGATTGGTTCTTCGGGAGAGGGGCTTAAACAGATCTCTTGAGGAGATCGATCCGCCGACTGAGGGATTCAGCATTGAAGGGTGTTCAACCGTGCGCAGCAAGGGACGTGCTACAAATTGAAGATTTATAATTCAGCGTAGTATACAAGAACTGCGTCAAATTGAAGAGATTTATTCCGTTGCTGCTTCTCTTTTTTATATAGCCTGGGAAAGACTCATGTATAAGCAAACTAATTAATGTTAGATACTTAGAGGAGATATAGGAGATTTATAAGATACCTATCTAATAATATATTATTAAAATACAAGAGAGATCCCATATAAATAATAATATTCCAATTAATGACAATATGAGAAAAAAAATAAAAAGGAATTATCCCTTCTCTTGATTCTCACACGTCTGTGTGAAATATATGGAAATAAAGAATTCTTCTTTCAAAAGACTTCTACACAAGTCATTATGTTAAGAATAACTCTTTTTAATTAATAAGATAGTTTCCTATATAAAACAAATAATTAATGACAAATTAAAGAATTAAAGTAAACAAGGAGACTTCCCTTTTGTGTTTCACGGTACATAAGGACTTGTTGCACAAGTCTTTACTCATCCCTTGTTTATTATAATCCAATTTGATTCTAACAATCTCCCCCTTTCTTATTGATTGATTCTAATCATTTTCTCCGCGTGAGTAAAATGCCTGAAAATGAAACAATAGAGGATAGAAGGAAGCAATAAAACCAATGATCATCCTCAACATCAAAGGAACAACTAAGGAAAATATGTTCCTCATATGGAGAGATAATTTATTTCTTCTCAAATTATCTAATGAGATAAGTAAGGAAAATATGTTCCTCGTATTAATACACATCTCCATATAATTCCACATGGTGCTGTGGACTTAGAATCCCATCGAGATTCTAACAGTGTCGACACTAACATTTCGAGACCTATGAAGTTATATACAACCACAGTTCAACTGATACCAATCACAGTTGAACTGATTTCTGTGTGGTTGTACTTATCAATTCACTATTTTGAATATGTAACAAACATTTGACTCATGTTGTAATTACTGTGTGAAGAAGATATTACTTTGACATTGAAATTATAATGTGTCCGTATTTGCCCGTTTGTCGTTTATAAAACAAATATATTTGTCTTTTCACATAATTATTCTCACGAGTTAATTGCAAATACCTCCCCTGTTTAATCTCTAATTGGCAAATACACCCTTGTCAAAAAAAAAAACTCACCAACACCCCCTCGTGTAACCAAAGTCAATGCATCTAGACCCCTTAAGGCAAATCGTGTCTCTCATTCGCGGGCTTTGCGAATTTTTATGTTATTTCTAGGGTGAAATGTCATAGATACCCCTGTATAAAAAAAATATGACTGGTTAAATTATAAGTAACTATAACTTATAGGATTAAATTGTAAAATAAGAAACAAAACTTGAAGATTTTTCAGATCTTCTTCCTCGTTCCATTCCGCCGCCCACCTCCCAACCAGGAAAAAATTCAGCATCGACGCCGTCTTCTGGCATGTCTATCACCACCACCTCTCTCTAGCTCATCTAGCACCACCGCCACCCACCTACTCCTTCAAATTTATCCCCCACGTCACCGTCGCCTTCTGGCCTGTCTCACACCACGGATACCCACCTATTACTTCAAATTTCTCTCGCTCGTCACCGCCACCGTCTGGCACCACCCAATTCTTAGCGAGAGAGAGTTGTGTATAGGTAAGGTTTTTCTTCTCCTGCACATAATCGCCGTCGTCGCCGACTTTGTTCAAATTGCATATATGGGCTGCCATAGGAAGAGTGAAATTGGAGGACAAAGGGTGATCAGGTGGTGGGGCAGCGGCGGCCGGCATGGGGAGAAGAAGTGTTGAGTTGGGTGGTTGGTGGTGTGGGGTGGGCTGGAGCAGGGAAGAAGATGACTCTTTTTTTGCTGCTCTTATCTTTTTTATTTTTTTTTTCTTTTTAATGTAAATTAAAATGTAATAAAAAAATATAAAACATATAAAATTTAATACAACAATATATGTTTAATTCCTGTTTATATTTTATAATTACAAAATTATTAATAAATATTGTTTATAAAATTAAAAATTACTACACATCAAAAAAATAATTAAAAATAATTGTGTAATAAAATTTTGTTTAATTAAATTAATTTCAGAGTTGAGAAAATATTAAAAAATAAATATGTACAGTAAATAGTTTATTAATTGCTGAAAAATCCCGTAGGGCATTTTTGTCATTTCACTTTTAGTCAATGCCTAAAAACAGAGAGGGTGCTGTGAGTTTTGAGTTTGATTACACGAGGAGGCATTGGTGAGTTTTTTTTTGACAGTGGGGTATTTGCCAATTAGAGATTACATAGGGGAGGTATTTGCAATTAGCTCTTATTCTCACAGTAAAATATATATGTTGATCAACCGCGAAAGAAGAAAATATGCTAAACACTATAATCGAATGCATAATTGAGATGTTAATTATAATAAATTCAAACAAAGTTTTATTGTAAAGTATCATAATAAAATATACCCAAAAAGTATATTTTTTTTCCCTTGGAGATTATAGGCTACTGAAGTGGACAATAAGAGAAGCAAGACGGTAACGATCAAATAAACTGATGTAGAATCAGAAGGCGGTGGGCCAGTAGGTGCAGTCCTGGTGGTCGCCTACGGGTTTCAACATCTGTGGTTGGTGCACAAGCATCCGGCTGAGGAGTTGCCGACGAGGGGGTGATGGGGGTGGTCGCCGATGGATTTGCCCCGCCACCAGCCAACGAGTCTAGTACTGTTACAATTTAATTTCTGCCTGAATTGGCCGAGAGTGCAGATATAGTGGTGAACCTCGGTACCTTGTAAGCTCCTCGAGGATTGATAATGGCACTTATCTGATAACACCTTAAAATTAATAACACCTCATTTCAAATGAAATAAATCATAACCAAAGCATAGGGTAATGATACACAACATCAACAAGAAAAATGTTATGAATTAATGAACAAACATGGACCTTTGTAATCTTGTTAGATGATTTCATATTCTTAACATACCATAAAAGATGAAATAAGAGTACATCAGAACATTCAACATGATATACAATACGAACGAAAAGATTCGACTAATAATGATTAATAAAGCCTATTCCCCTGTTATTTTCATCGTCCTACAAATGAATGAAACCTCCAAAATATACCTGACTAATTCGACATTCCTGGAGCTTTAGCAATAGCCACAAGCTAAGAAAAAAAATCTTTATTTTTAAGAAATTTCTTTGTGTTCCTCATCTTCGTCGGAAGAGTCGCCGCCGCCGATCAGCAACACCGCTATCTGCATAAGATCGGCTGGGATGGAGAGAAGTGGTTACGTTCTTGTATGAAAAATTTGGGGAGTTTTGATTTTATTTTTTCTTGTAATTTTGTTAATTGATTATGATTATTGTAATATTTGTTTAATGGATATTTTACATTTTTTGGTTGAGTTTGTAACGTTAATTAGGTAATTTATATGACTGTACAACGTGTGTATGATGGTGTACGATCTGTTTTTACTAGGTTCGTACTTTTATTTTAAAAATCCCAGTATCGTACTAGGTCGTACAAAAATATCAACGGATGAGATTAACTGATACGCGTTTTCCTCACGTATAATTTACCGCAAGTATACAATATCGCATTTTGCAAACCAGTGGTTCCGGATATCGATCCACATGGACCTTGTAGATTCACATGATAAGTAGTGTAACTATATTATCTAGCCGATTGTAAATAATTGGAATGGTGATAAACCCTAGTTTAAAAGCATGCAAGATCGTAAACATGCAAGTATAGATTGTACGTAAATAAAATACCGACAACTCAACACGGGAGGGCTTCGATTTAAAAGGGACTTCTAGGGCCAAATCCACCTATGTATAATAAACAACCATCTACAAATCCGTTGTCCATCCGAAGTGGATCGCGTCTCCCTTTCCACACCCCGAGCTATGTTTTCCTAACTTCAAACAAGAAATCCTCTCTCGAGTTCATTCCTATTTAATATCAATCCGAGAGCTGATCAAACAATCAGAAGCATTTAATACAGGAAAACATAAACGAAATCAAAACAGGATAAATAGATAACAGAAATGACGATCGAAATCAATATATACAAGGTTTCATTACCCTAGAAGAAAATGTTCTTCGTTCATAAAAAACATAATGTAAAAAGAATGTACACAAGAAATGAAGAAAAAAACGTAAAGAAATTGCGTAAGAAAAACCCAAGTCGAAACCCCCATTGATGATTCTCGTGAAGGACTGTCGAAAATCGTAAAATATTCGAAGTAGCATGAAGAATGAAAGGGCCTTTCTATTTATAGTGAAATGCAAAGCTTCCTCAATAAGCTTTGCAAAATAACTATCTTTCTCAAAAGTCGTGCCCAGAGCGCGATCTGGGTTGGCTAGATCGCGATCTGGGTCTTCTTGGCCCCAAAATTGGCTTGAAAATTCGTTTTCGCTTTCAAATGGCTTCGACTCGGAAAAAATATCTAATAAAACCAAGAAATAGAAATAAAACAAGAAATGCAATAATATATACAAATAAAGCCGAAATTCCGACGAAAGAAGACCATATCTCAAAGATTTGATAAGCAAAAATCGTGCAAAACAAACGTTATCATTAACAAATAGTAATTTTGTACGCACTGGATTAAATATCTTACGGTCCGAGAAGTACAACCCTCTCGGACCTTAGACAACCCCAACAAACATATCTTATTTTCTCTCTTTTTTTTTCAATACAATGGTTTTTGTGGCCATTCGAAATTACACAATAATAAAACATCTTGAGAAATATAAAAGCAAAAACATAAAATAAGATATAGAGAAAATCACCACGCACGTGCAACACATGTGCACCTTGCTAGTATATACAAATATACAAATCTAGTGGATATATATAGTGCTTCTCTTAATACCTAGAATTCATTAACTATCGAAATATTAAACATAACTAACGGTCATGAGTTCTAATTACAACCGTTTAGACCAAATAAATAAAACAAATTCATATCTACATTACATGCATAATGCTGCTTCAACTATAGAACTTTGGAGATAAACATGAAACTGAAGCTACTCAGATCATTAAGTCACATAATCGAAGTTTGAATGGCCTTGCCAGCTTATCCTAGTTTGACGTTATTAATTGCGAATTTTGCAAGTTATTGAATGAGAGTGGAGGTATGCTCGATTGTACTTATATTATTTGTTGTGATCGAGTTCCTACATTATTAATTAAAAAAATCTACTGATCTAGTATATATATATATATATATATATATATATATATATATATATATATATATATATATATATATATATATATATATATATATATATATATATATACATGTGCAGATTTATTTTCATTAATTAATTTCCATTGCGATTGTTATGTGGCCAATTCACGGAACTGGACAGGGAGAACGGGAGCCACAAATGCTTGTGTCTGCGCAAAATATTTCGGGGTATGCAGGTATTGAACGGAGTAGCAGACGACTCAACTCCAACATAATAACTTTGATATAGCTAGCTAGCCCTTTTAGGTACGTGAATATTTCCTAGCTGTTCTTCGGATACATTTACAGTTATTGCTTATGTGAAAATTGTAGCTAAATAACCCCAACGTGTTACATAAGGCAACTATTGTAATTGTATAATTGTTCTATTTTCTGCAATTATGTCCATTTCATTATGTAAATAACCCAATATCGGTTCACAGTAAATTAACACATCTTTCACCATCGAGAGATACGACAACAGAGGATATCTATGCTGCCCAATGTCATAACTCATAAACAGAACAAATGACTTGCAAATTTGCAATACAAATAAGATTTTTTCGCCAATTTAATATTTAATAAAGACATGGTACATGGTGTCTAGGAAATTATTAAACCCAATAATTGCAAGGTGGGAGGTGTTTAGGCATTTTGCCCAAGTAATATAAGATACAAACATATGCAGAGAAACGAGGATCACAAGAGATCGACAATATTGAACCCTTTTTACTTTAAAATGAAATTCTGGATTGATTTGCAGAATAAATAACGTACCAATTGTTTGATGTATTCGTAAGCAAAAACCGAAACTTCGGTTGTTTGTCCAGCAAGAAGGTCAACAGACTTGCAGCTAACTTTAAATCAATGAGGTGGTCTTGTAATATCTTTTCTGCATGTAGAGCTAAAATACCAGAGCAAGTAGTTTATGCTAAAACACAACCAGAATAGTCGGGGGAAAAAAAGAAAAAAAAAGTAATTTTATATCGTGTTACTTGCCAACAAGGTTTCAGTTGAGAAACTCAATTTGAATTCAATCAATGTACGAAATAACATCTGATTAGATGAAACCCTAAATTCCAAACCCATGTTATGACTCCTATCATAACACATGATGAATTAACAATCAAGTCAAAATTAAATGAATACGTGTAAAATTCACGAACATACAGACATAGACATGAATAAAGTCCAGCTATTACAAAAGCAAACTAACCCCAACAGAAATAAAACAAGCACGCATGAACTAGAAAAAATGGGTCACAACTACATGCAGATTTCAAGAGAAACAAAACACATTCCCTTGTATACCATTGGAAATAAAGAAAGCAAGAATTTATCAAAAAAAAAATAATGGCATACATGGTACACGTAGGGAAGGCTTCTTGCAATGAGATGATAAAGGAATAAAGGAATAAAAAGATTTAAAGATAGAGAAAACCAATCAGAAAGCAAAACAAATACAAAATACAACCTACTCAATCAACGCAGAATAATAGAAGTCTTGCTTACTTTTTAAGTTCTTGCATATAGTATACAATGTATTCTATTCTCGTCATCAAATAATGGTAATCAAATCTAATGTTATGCCTCACGTAATTAGCCCACCTCAATCTGCAGCCCCTCCACAAATTTTCAGACCTGAAATATACGACCAACTCAATAAATGAGTAATAACACAAGACAACTTACATATACATATACACACCCAAATTAATCTAGTCCACTTATAATTCTATTATGTTATATATTATTAACAATTATGTTAAATGTGGTGTGGCCATTTCGGCAGGGCTTTCTTTAATATAATTTCATATATATATATATATATATATATGAAATTATAAAAAAATTTCCAAGATGACTCAAAATAAATCAGCAAGTGTGTGCCAAAGGATAGCAAAAACTGTTTCTTATATTTCCGAAATTATGAGAAAAAAAGAGCATTTTGGGTGCACAAAAATTATAAATTAGGAAAATATTTCTACACACGTAAAATAGTTTGAGTGACTAAAGCAATAAATATATGCATGAATTCAACTTTTACGGATCTAGTCGATACAGAAAGTTATTCCAATGCAATGCCAATCTAGTAATATTTGTAAATTCTATTACAAGGCTAATTCAACATAGTTTTCCATAATAAAGAAAATGAACATTAAAAGCCATACAAAGAAATGATTAAACGCCAATAAATACATGTGGCCGTAGTATTTTGCCGTTGCTCTATGTATCTTAGAGCTTTAACTTTTGACCAGAATGCTGTTGAAACACCCGGTGCGTAGTATTTCTGCATAAAAACAAAAACATCAATTCATCATTGACTCTTATTCTATCATGGCCGTCGATAATTTTTTCGATATCATAACTCTTATTCTATGATGGCTGTTGTGAATCAACTTTTCAGTTCTCATCATTTAATCTAGGTACTGTAATTTAAGTACCAACTGTTTACCAAGTAACAATTTATTCGATTTCTTTAAAGTAATAGTCATATTTTAAAACAGTTTCAATCTCGTATTTTTTTCTTGTGTAATTTTGAGGTTTGATATATTTTGTTTTAAGAACTGAAAAATATAATTTTCTCTCACATTTTTAGTTTAAATCACTCTAAGCCCACATATAATGAATTGATGGTAGAGTACCATGTACCGATTATGCCGTACCGAAAGTAACGGTACATCGAACTTTGGCATACCGCAATTTTTGGTAAGGCAATAGTATTAAATTATTCAATACCATAAGATATGATAGGTACGCAGTATTGCGCCAAATATTCGGCAACCGTACAGAATCCACCCCTAAGTGATAGTCATACACATACTCGAGAGAAATACATATTTTATCAAAATGTATTGGAGTTTTTATGCCTTTGAATGAAGAAAAATTATTTTAATTTATGACAAACTAATAAACATATAAGAATTAATATAACGTAAATTACCTTGTCTTCGTATCTGGTAAATTTTCCAGTCAACGGCCTTTTGTTTACTAGTATCACCCATCCTTCGGGCATCCACGAGTCGTCATCCACTTCTCTTTTATTGATTGGTTTCTGCACAAAATGTTAAATAAAATTAAAATTTCAAAAAGTGAAGCCTTCAATCACAGTTGACAGGTCATTGTTTCCATGTCCAAATCTCTAATTCTATTCAATTGCCGCAAGCAAGAATTAATTAATTTAGTACAACGTAGATAGCAGGATATATATATGCTACAAAATGACCCTTGCATGGAAGGATAAAATAGCTACAAGAGAAGGCATACATTTGTTGCACCACCTCATTTTGCTTTTTTCTGCTTCGAAGGTCCACAAGGCATCACAGAACCTTCTCCGACTTGTTCTCGCTCCGTGTTCTGTTCCCAAATAAGTTCAAAGTAAAAAAATTGATTAAGATTATGCAAAACCATGTATCAAAATCTATTGTATATATACATATATGTATGTATATGTATATGTATATTTGTGTATATATATACACATCTAGATCATCTACTTTACCTCTCGAGGGTGATTTGCTGCGGCAATTCGCAAAACCGGCATGGATTGTTGAAGCTGAGGGTTAGGCATAGGGTCTATGCCTTCTCCATCTTGTCTGTGGTCAGAAAAGGATTGAGTTATAATTACTTCATATGGCCATAAATTTGCTCGATTACTTGAGCGAATAGTAACTTAAGACAACAAATTATTATGTGATTTAAACAATTTTTCAAGGTGACACAAATAGTAGACGTTGGAACTTGGACATCATAAAAATAATCAGCAGGTGTGTGCAAAAGGATAGCAAAAACTGTTTCTTATATAACCAAAATTATGAGAAAAAAAGAGCATTTTGGGTGCACAAAAAGTATAAATTAGGAAGATATTTCTACACACGTAAAATAGGTAGATTTAGTAAAGCAATAAATAGATGCATGAATTCTACTTTTACGCATCTAGTCGATACAAGGAAAGTTATTCCTATGCAATGTCAATCTAGTAGTATTTGTAAATTCAATGACAAAGCTAATTCACCTCTATATTCTTACAAAAAACTTACTTCCTGAAATATGAGCACCCTTCAACATAGTTTTCCATAAGAAAGAAAATGAACATTAAAAGCCATACAATGAAATGATTCAACGCCAATATATACATGTGGTTGTAGTATTTTTACTGTTGCTCTATGTATTTTAGAGCTTTAACTTTTGACCGGAATGCTCTTGAAAGACCTGGTGCGTAGTATTTCTGCATAAAAACAAAAACATCAATTCATCATTTACTTTCCATGTTGCACATCAATTATATTGATGATATATCGTTGGGTAGCCATTTACTTTTTGGTACCCCTCTTAGTTTGGAAATAAATTAATTCCTTTCACTGGAACCTCATTAGACTAGCTATACCTACTAAAACAAGGAGACTTGGAAAAAATAAAACAAGACAAAACAACGAAAAGTGAAGGCTAAGAGATTATGCAATGACGCCATCGCTATAATATACCAGCCACAAATTACCGAAAAATAACCAAAAGAATGTTTACCATAATGTTCGGTACGGAATTACTACCGTACCGCTATCATACAGTACGATAGTGGTATTTTATTTTCAATACCACGGTAATACTGTGCCATACCATAATTCATATATTTTTATGGGGTTTTTGTGCATAAGTCACCAACCAAGCATCTTTGTTATTCTAGGTTTAAGGGTTATATCTCTTTCACTAATAAGTCCATCCCCTTAAAATTTATTCTAAATAAAGGAAACATTCATGTATATGCCAATATTACCCTCAACCCTCTATATCCAATTCTTAATTGTAACCCCAATTTAATCAATTTTGTCCACAAAAATCCGATTTTGACCACAAAAATTCAATTTTGACTTTTTTTTGGAGCATACTTTAATATGCTCCAATTTCATCCTTAATTTAATTTAATCTCAATTTGACCACAAATTTCACAAATTATTCAATTTTGACCCAAAGCTTTCTTTTTCAAAAAAAAATTTTTTTGCAAAAAAAAAAATAAATTTGCCTCCGGTCTCCGGCGTTGACTATTCAATTTTGTTATTTTTTTCCTTTCTTTCTTTCGGATTTTTTGGCCGGTTTCCGGCGTTGACCAGCGCTCTCCGGCGTTGACTTTTTTTTTTTCTTCTTCTTTTTTCTTTTCTTTTCTTCCGAATTTTTTCGCCGGTTTCCGGCGTTGACCGGCTGTCTCCGTCATTGACTTTTTTAGTGTTTTTTTAAGTTTTTTTTTGTTTTTTTTTACGTCCTCCGCTAAACGTTGACCGTAATTGTGCTGTCACTGACAGTAAATTAACGTAATTATACTGTAATGACAGTTAAGTAACGTAATTGTACTGTCGTTGACAATACATTTATGTAATTGTGCTGCCGTTAACAGTAAATTAATGTAATATTATTATTTTTTATTTTTTTGTTGTTTTTTTTATTTTATTTGATTTGTTGACAAGTCAGCGTAATTATATTACTGTCGTTGACAGTAAAATAACTGCAAACACAATAATATTACTGTCAACAACATCAATATAATTTTTTTTTAGGTTTTTTGTTTTGTTTGAGTTATTCACGGAGTAACGCAATAATATTACTGTCTATTATTATAATATTACTGTAAACACAATAATATTACTGTGGTTGACGGTAATATTACTGTTGTTATAGAATGGTAGTTTACGAGCAAGGAAAACCCATTAAATTATGTATCCATGTATTTTTTGAGCTAAAACGATGATTTTGATTTTATTTTATTTTTTAAAATCCCCCTACAAATTTCGACACATACAGGTCGAAATTGTGCTTATTTTTCGACATATATGTGTCGAAACACATAATAATTGATATTATATCTTTTCGACGGGTAACTGTCGAATTTATCCTCATTTTCGACGCTTAAGTGTTGAAAATAGTGGTGAAATTCGACAGTTACCCGTCGAAAACACATAATATCAATTATTATATAAGTCATATTTCGACACTTAAATGTCGAATTTGTCCCCTATTTTCGACCCTTAAGTGTCATTTTTTTTCCTGTTGAAAATTTACTTGTCTAATCTTTTCTCCACTTTTGTGTATATCGATTGCACCCATTCATTTACCACGTCAGAAAAATTCCCAACAAAAGAAGCTTTATTGGCATCGGTTCGTGGAAGTATACTGTTTGATTTTTCTTTTATGTTTTTAATAATTTGCAACTTTTTTTTTTTGTGAAATTAACTCCAAATCTATTTCAATGTAACATAAACAATATATTCTAAGTGTTTTTGGACAAAAAAACAAATAAAAATTGCAATTATCAAAAAAATAAAAATTGCAAATTATCCAAAAACCCTCTCCAGATTTCTTCTTGGTCGTTGTCTTTTTCTTGGTCGTGATTGCCTTTCCCTTGCCCTTATCGGATAATTCCTTCCTCTTCTTACGCTTCAAGACAGTCGGGGGTATACGAGGTTCACGTGGTTCTTCCACTGCAAAATAACACACAAATAAATAAATATACATAATATAAAAACAAACAAATAAAAATAGGAAAGAAAAAATAAATTAATACAGTAACAATTCGACAGCAACCTGTCGAAAGTTGTAGCAAAAATCGACAACTAGCTGTCGATTTTTCCAACATTTTTGACAAATTGCTGTCAATTTAACAAAAGTTCAATTTCAAAATTTGCACAAAAATCGACAACAAGGTGTCGAATTTTGCATAATTTTCGACAGCAATCTGTTAAAAATTTTGCCAAAATCGACACTTTCTGGTCGATTTTTGTGAAACGAAGAACAGCCCACAACATCTCAAATCAATGCTCAAATCGACTGAAATTAGATGCACCCATTACTAATTAACGATCATTCCTACCTAAAACAATCAAATCCTAATTACCCATATCAAAGATTCAAATCCTAACTTAATATTAATGAAAAAAATTCAAAACCAAATATTACTTGTGATAACGAAGGCGGCGGCGGCTTGATAACGACGGAGGTTTTGGCGGCGGCGGCGTTCGGCAGTGAGCGACGGTGGAAGGGAGGAGCGGCGCGGGTGGGTGAGTTGAAAGGGTTTTTGTTTTCTTTTATTTGGTTTTAATATAGGTAATTTCAAAAAGTTTTTGATATAATTGATATTTTGTATGAAATGGTGTTTTTGTACTTTTCATTTCATTTTGGTATTAAAGTAAGAAAAAACTTATAAATATGTACTCAATTGTGGTTTTAAATTTGGTAGTATTGAACTAAGCAAAAGTTGGGATTTGTTATAGTGATCCCCCATTGCAAATAAGTCCATCAATATATATATATATATATATATATATATATATATATATATATATAAATATATATATATATATATATATGTGTGTGTGTGTGTGTATATATATATATATATATATATATATATATATATATATATATATATATATATATATATATATATATATATATATATATATAGTTGTAGAGTTCATCATTTGTATCAACTTATTCTATAACTCTTATTCTATCATGGCTGTTATGAATCAACTTTTCACTTCTCATCATTTAATCTAGTTACAGTAATTTAAGTATCAACATTTTACCATGTTACAATTTATTTGATTTCTTTAAAGTAATAGTCATATTTTAAAATAGTTTCAATCTCGTATTGTTTTCTTGTGTAATTTTGAGGTTTCACATATTTATTTTGAGGAGAAAATAATGTAATATATGACGACAGATTCCAGGTGCTACCGAGAAGACAAAACGTTCAAGCAAAACAAACTTGTTTGGACAAATGGAAAATCCTAATTCTAAGCTATCTCAAATCCATGGAAGTCCTTAAGACTACCAAAGCAAATTATAAAAAGGAGCCTATCAAAGATGAATCTGCAACCACTAAGATGAAAGCGTGAAAAAACTTCAGGTGAAGTTTGAAAAGAACTTTTGCCATATGGTATTAATAGCTAACTTAAACATGAACTTGAAGTATATGTTTATCATGTTTAGGTGACAAGATATGATGCCTCATGTCACGTTGGTTGAGGAAAATGCACGGATACTTTTACCGAAAAGATCCCTCGATATTTGAATTCGCCAGTTAATTAAGCACAATAAGTATTTTTTGTAGCAAACAAGAAAGATTAAATTCTGACTGTTTGTTCCCCTTTAAATTGGACATTATTTTATTTAGTTTTTTGTGCAGGATTCTGATGCAGAACGGAAGCACGGTAAAGAATTAATTTCTACGAATTAATCCTATAGAACACGATAAGATTCGGAATCCACCGAAAAACTCTGGAATCCACCAGAAAAATAAAGAGAACTCTAAGGGTTTTATTAAAATTCGAAATTTGATGCCCAAAATAAATCCCTAAGACACCTATTTATACTAATCATCTAGAAATCCTAATTAAGCTAGGAAAATACTAAAAATAAAATTCTAATTAATCTAGGAAAATACTAAAACTAAAAAAAATAGGAAAATAAAACAACTCCTAATCCTAATAGAACTCTTAAATTCTAATTAATCTAGGAAAATACAAAAACTAAAAAAAAAATAGGAAAATAAAACAACTCCTAATCCTAATAGAACTCTTAAATTCCTTTTTCTCCATCAATCTCCTCTTCTTTGAAAGAGCTCGACCTCGAGCTTGTATCTGGATACAGCGGTTCGTCCTCACGAAATGCATACAAGTCCGAAACATTGAAGGTCTTCGAAATGCTCATATGTGAAGGAAGATCGATCACATAAGAATTATCATTAATGCGTTGCAACACCTTGAACGGTCCATATTTCTTCGGCTTAAGTTTGTTGTATGTGCCCGCGGGGAAACGTTCCTTACGTAAAAACACCATTACCTCATCACCTTCGTCGAAAACTTTTCTTCTTCGATGTATGTCCGCTGCCTTCTTATACTTAGCATTCACCTGCTCCAACCTCTCCTTAACTTCAACCTGCACATCATGCGCTTCTTTAGCCATTCGCTCTGCCGCTATACTTTTACGATGCTCTTGTGGGAGGCGAATTAAATCTACCACATGCTTTGGGATTGCCCGATATACCAATGCAAACGGGGACATATTGGTAGCGCTATGGACAGCACTGTTGTAAGCATCATTAAATCAATAAAAGTATACAAAAATCCTCGTAAGAAAGTATACATTGAGTGTAAAATATACGCTCAACACTAGACCCCTAATCGACTATGTTAATTTTTAATCGACTATGCCCAGTAGTCGATTAAGGTTTAATCGACTATGATCAGTTGTCGATTAAAGTTAATCATTACGTTTTTTGATTCATTATTGAACTTTTGGTTATTGATTCCCGATTTTGCCACATGTAGTCGGACTTGGGGCATTTAGGTAATGTGTTTTTTGTTCTGTCATTGTCAATCCATCATCCAATTTCTATAAATCAATACAATTTTTGTATATCTTTTGTTTTGTAAGAAATAGTTGATTTTCATTTTCTTTTTTGTAGTTGTTTTTGTTATTTGTTTCGGTTGGTTATTGTTTGGATTCTTTTGTTGAATCGTGTTGGTTTTGATTGAATATATTACGGTTGTTGTTGTTGTTGTTGTTGTTACTTTTAGTAATTAATTTTATTATTCAACGACAATTTTAGTTGTTAGTTCGTTAATCAACTATTCCCTTAGTCGATTGATTCCTAACATAGAAAAAGTATTACAAAAAATTAAAAAAAAAATAATAATAATAAAAAATTATTTTTTTTTAAATTAAAAAAGATACTAAAAAATTAAAAATTAAAAACAAACATTAATTAAAAAAAGGGGAGGAACAAAATTGGGGATGTGTGTAGTTGGAAAATAGATAGTGGATTATTAAGGAACGGAAAGGAGCATGGGTTTACATTAAAGAGTGAAATTGTTGGGTTTCGGGCACGCATACGCAGCGGAAAACAAAAATTTTACGTGATTTAAACGACTTTAAAGCACACAAGTACATGCCCGACAAATTAAATCAATTAATTGCGTACCTTTGCGCTTCCAGCGAAATTAAAAACAACATACATGCTAATAAATTTAACCGAATTTAAATCAATTAACATGCTCGCAATTTAAACCAAATAACATGCTCGCAACGATTTAATCGATTACACATAATCACATAAAATCATACAAACACAAGCATGAAATCATAGTTTAAATTAAACCCTAAAACGAAACTAGGGTTTCGAGTATTTACCTCTTGACGCGTGAGGTAGGAGCGAACGATTCGTCGTGATTACTACGGAAACCAATCCGTAGAATCGGGGCAGCAATGGAGCAGCAGCAGCGGCGGTGTGGCAGCTCACGGCGGCGCGTGTACAGCACGCGCGGTTGTGCGAGGCGGCGCGTGGGGCAGCGTGCGGCTTCGGCTCGTGCGTTGCTCCTCGATTCTTCGATCTACGGTCTTCCTCTTCTCGGATTTCACCTCGTATACTTCGATCTACTAAATCGTGGCACTAGACACGAAGTAGTTAGAATAAAACGGAAAGAAAATAAAGGAGAAAGAATACCGAACAAAAGCCGGCCGAGGAACGGCCGTTTCCGGCGACGGAGCGGCGGTGGTGGCGCGGTGGTGGCCGCGCGGAAGAGAGGGCGAGAGAGAGAGGGTGGCCGATTAGGGTTAGGGTTTTTGTGTGTGTGTGCTAGGGTTATAAATTATGTATTTATAGTCCCTAGCATGAAACCCTAGCGGGCTTAAGTTGGACTGGGCCCAACAGCTTAAGCTCGTTAGTTTCTTTAATCGCTCGTATCTCTCAATTCAATGATCGAAAAATTGTAACGATTACAATTTCCGAGTCATTATAATTTTCTCGTCATTACGAGTGCCATCTCTTATTTTCCAACTTTCCAAAAGTGGAAACCCTAGTTCAGTGGACTTTCTAAATTTGGAAACTTCCCGATTTAGAAAGTTCACTAACATGTTCGCTTATTCTTTTCATTTTCTTATTCTCATTCATAATTCCAAATTACGAATGTTGGACTCAATCATATTGACTTCCAATTATGCAAAGATAAACTATTTTATCTCTGACCGTTTATTCAAAGATCTCATGTGCACGAGCAGTGTGACCCTCGATGGTTCAGGTGTAAGCTAGCCGTGGGCCCACAACTCTTTGTGGTCAAAACTCGTCCCCTTCGAGTTACAATTAAGATGAAGCTCGTTTCACCTTAATCACCCAACGAATCAAGATTGGCGTCTAGCAACTACGCGTCATGATTCCCTAGATACAAATGAAGTGCCTGCAAGAACCTTCAGATATAGTTAACGTACAGTACGGTCCCTTCGATTCATATGTCCCGATCGAACTAGAGGCATTGGTTCATCGAGACCTCTTTATATGTTCAATAACGGTGCGATCGTTCTAAGTGTTGTAATCCTTACGTGCATGACTTAAAGAATCGAATTCTCTAATCATCACTTAGTCAGCTCTGGCCAGAGACTTAGAATGATTACAAACTTTCAGAACACACAGGACATCCAAGACTATTCTAGCGATCGAATCCCCGACTACAATGCACAGACCTCCCACTAGATTTCGGACTGCACGAACACTGGCCCTTGGGATGGTCCTCGGTGGAACTCAGGGACAGGTCACGATACAGCTGGTCCTCTAGTGAAGTCACGGTGATGTCTAGGTCATAAGGACTAATGGTGTACAACTATACCATAGATATCTCTACTCGATTATTGGGAACCACTTAGAGATTTCTAGGGTGAGGGAGTTCAGTGAACTCGTCAACTTACGAGCACCCACTTGTGCATGCCGATATCACAATACCGTTTACTGATGAGATGCAGTACACATACACTAAGTGCTAGTCTTAATGGGAAAGGCCGATATCCTCATTAGTGGCGTAACCCTTCGACTAGGAACACGTTTAACAGTTATAATACTTAAGTAAATATCTCACGATCCTAACGATCAATTACTAGTACTTGTAATAACTGTAAGGACTATATCTATGCTTGTGACAAAGGGACAAAGATATAGAATGCCAATGTGTTTTATCATTAATACGAATAAAGGTTCGTTTATTACAATAATAAATACGAAAGACCACAGCCACAAGTTGGCTTGTTGGTCACCTTCTCTAACAATCTCCCACTTGACCTAAAGCCAACTACCCATAAACCGCAATCCCATCGACTCTCGATGTTTCTCATGGACCGATCTTGGTAAAGGCTTCGTGAAGGGGTCTGCAACGTTCTCTTCCGAGGTGACTCGTTCTACCTTAACTTCACCTCTATCAATGATCTCTCGGATCACGTGATACTTCCTCAGAATATGCTTCGACTTCTGATGAGATCGCGGCTCCTTAGCTTGTGCCACGGCTCCGGTGTTATCACAGTACAACGGTACTGGATCACTAGCATCAGGAATTACACCCAACTCTTGGATGAATTTCCTTATCCAAGTCCCTTCTTTTGCAGCTTCGGACGCTGCAATGTATTCCGCTTCGGTAGTGGAATCGGCCGTCGTGCTTTGCTTGGAACTCTTCCAACACACGGCACCACCATTAAGCGTGAATATAAATCCAGAATTCGACTTCGAGTCGTCCACATCCGATTGAAAACTAGAGTCAGTGAAACCCTCTAATTTCAACTCGGCACCCCCATAGACCAAAAATATATCCTTAGTCCTTCGCAAGTACTTGAGGATATCTTTCACGGCTTTCCAGTGAGCCGGGCCGGGGTTAGACTGATATCTGCTTGTGACACTCACAGCATACGCAATATCGGGTCTCGTACATAGCATGCCATACATTATGCTTCCTATGGCAGAAGCATAGGGCGTCCTTTTCATCTCCTCGATTTCACTAGGTGTTTGGGGACACATAGATTTTGAGAGACGAACCCCATGGGACATTGGCAAGAATCCCTTCTTGGATTCTTCCATGCTAAACCGTTTCATAACGGTGTCTATGTACAGGCTTTGGGACAAGCCAAGCATCTTTCTTGCTCTATCTCTATAGATGCGTATTCCCAATACGTAAGATGCTTCTCCCAAATCCTTCATTGAGAAACGTGTGGACAACCATGCTTTCGTTTGCTGTAACATTCCTACGTCATTCCCAATGAGTAGAATGTCATCAACGTAAAGCACTAGAAATATTACTGCCCTCCCACTAACCTTCTTGTATACACAAGGTTCCTCCGGATTCTTCTCAAAATCAAACTCTTTGATAGTTGAGTCGAACCTAATGTTCCAACTACGGGATGCTTGCTTCAATCCATAAATGGATCGCTGGAGCTTGCAAACCTTTTGCTCACTTCCAGAAGATATGAAGCCTTCCGGCTGCGCCATGTAAATTTCTTCCTCAATATCTCCATTAAGGAAGGCGGTCTTCACATCCATTTGCCATATCTCGTAGTCGTACCACGCAGCTATGGCCAGCAAAATCCTAATGGACTTCAGCATCGCGACCGGCGAAAAGGTTTCCTCATAGTCAACACCTTGCCTTTGAGTGTATCCTTTTGCTACCAATCTAGCTTTATAGGTCGACACCTTTCCATCCACTCCAATTTTCTTCTTATAGATCCACTTGCAGCCTATAGGAACAATTCCTTTAGGTGGATCTACCAAGGTCCATACCTTGTTGGAGTACATGGAGTCCATTTCGGATTTCATGGCAGTTAGCCAATGTCCCATGTCCGCATCCGATACGGCCTCATTGTATGTTCTTGGATCTCGTCCAAGATCAACATGATCTTCATCATTTTCGAGGAGGAATAACCTGTCCGGTATTTTCCGAACTCTTTCGGATCTACGTACCGTAGGTTCAGGAGGTATATTAGTGGTTTGTTGTATTGGTTCGATTACTTGTTCTTGCGTTTGAACTTCATTTTGTGGTTCTTGAACTATTTCAAGTTCTATCATGCTGCCCTTTCTATCGGATAGAAACTCCCTTTCCAAAAAGGTGGCATTTCTCGAAACAAACGTCTTTGCTTCTCTTACATAGTAGAACTCGTATCCCATCGAGTCTTCGGGATACCCCACAAAATAGCACAAGTCGGATTTACTATCCAACTTATCTCCCACTAATCGCTTCACATAAGCGGGACAACCCCATATCCTAATATGTTTGTAATTGGGTTTCCGGGAATGCCAAAGTTCATAAGGTGTGGATTTAACTGCTTTGGTGTTAACTCTATTCAGCAAATACGCGGCAGTACGGAGTGCATGACCCCACAAGTATGCCGGTAAGTTTGTGAACCCCATCATTGATCGAACCATATCTAATAAAGTTCGATTCCGACGTTCGGATACTCCATTAAGTTGAGGAGTTCCCGGTGGAGTCCATTGGGACTGTATCCCATTTTCTTTTAGATAGTCAATGAACTCGATGCTCAAGTATTCCCCACCACGATCGGATCGCAGCTTCTTAATACTTCGTCCGAGTTGCTTTTCCACTTCGTGTCTAAAATCTTTGAACCTTTCAAATGTTTCAGACTTGTACTTCATCAAGTACACATACCCATACCTAGAATAATCGTCGGTAAAGGTAGCGAAGTAGTTATATCCACCCTTCGCACTAACACTTAGTGGACCACATACGTCTGTATGGATCAAATCCAAAAGACCTTCGGCTCGTTCCATTACCCCTTTGTAGGGTGACTTGGTCATTTTCCCTTTAAGGCAAGATTCACAAGTTTGTAGTGATTTCACGTCCTCCAAAGAGAACAATCCTTCACTAACAAAATCGTTCATCCTTCTTAAAGAGACATGACCTAATCTAGCGTGCCAAAGTTGTGCGGGGTTTTGATCTATCTCCTTACGTTTTGCTGATATAACGTTAATAGGTATTTCACTTGGATTTAGTTCATATAAGTTGTTTAATAGTCGTCCTTTGCAAATTAAGTTCTCATTCTTTTGTATAATGCAAATCGAATTTCCAAAAACAAAAGTAAAACCTTCAATATCTAATACAGGAATAGAAATAAGGTTTCTAATGAGCGACGGAACAAATAAACAATCGTTCAAAACAATAGGAAAACTAGAATCCAAAACATTTAAGTAAATAGTGCCAATGGCTTCAGCAGCAACTCTTGCTCCATTCCCCATCCTTAGGTAGGTCTCACCCGCTCTAAGTCTTCGACTTCTTGTCATTAGCTGCAAATCATTGCACAAATGTGAGCCACAGCCCGTATCCAATACCCAAGAAGAAGAGTTGACAGACAAATTTACGTCAATGAAATACGTACCCTTTTCAGAACCTTTCTGCTTTAGGTAAGCCTTGCAGTTGCGGCGCCAATGTCCTTTCTTTCCACAGTGATGGCAAGCATCATCAACTTGTTTGCTAACCTTTGCTTTGGGGCCCCCACTGCCTTCACCCACTTCGAACTTGCTGTTTGGGAAGGAAACTCTTTCCTTTCTCTTCTTTTGGAAAGAACTCTTCTTTCCAGAAGGAGCAGCAATGAGAACAGACTTCTCTTTCTTAATGGTGGACTCGAAGCTGACCAACATGTTCATTAACTCATCCAAGGGAGGATCTAGTTTGTTCATGTTGAAGTTCACTATGAACGATTCATAGGAACTAGGAAGAGACAACAGGATCAAATCCAACGAGAGCTCGGCCGGGAGGGTGACATCGAGATTCACTAGCTTTTCAAGGAGAGTGATCATTTTGAGACAGTGCTCGTGGACCGAAACCCCTTCGCGCAATCTCGCTGTGATCAACTCCTTTGTAGCAGCGTATCTCGATGCCCTAATATTCTCACTATACATGCTATCGAGATGAGCCTTTATATCGAAAGCATGCAAGTGAGACTCATATTTCCTCGCAAGAGCGGGCTCCATGGCGGCTATCATATAGCACCTAGCATGAGTGTCATCCTTCTTCCAAACTTCATAAGTTTCCTTTTCAGCATCAGTCGCTGTGGCAGGTAAAGTGGCGGGAAGCCTCTCGTTCAAAACGTAGAGACGCCCCTCAACAGTTAGCACAAGCTTAAGACTACGCAACCAATCTAGGTAATTAGGGCCATTGAGTTTATTGTCGAGGATTGACATTATGGGATTCTTAGACATAATTATCTGAGACATATAGAGAAGAGGATTATTAGAGATTCGCGTTAAATGATTGTTACAATTAAATGTTTGGACTTATGTTATTTAATTGTTCTCCCACTAATTTTATCGAGTTCCACTTCCCTCTAGTAGACAAACGAGAAAACTGATTTTTCTTAATGGGCTTTAGGTCCAATAGACAAATATAACCCGTAGTTAATCTAGCCCGATTATATTTGCCCAAAGGTAGATCACAATCAATCATATCCACAATATGACCCTAAATTAATTTTCCTCACACTTGATAATGACCTAAGTTAATCTCGCGAATATCAAAATCGTCGTGTGTCAAGTCTAACCTACCAATCAAAGATGCTCATAGAACTCGATTATGCCAAACTAATGCAGTCCCTAGTTAATCTAGCCGACCACGTTAATTCAACATAACCCTTTTCTATGGCTACCTTCATCATTATGTCAATTGAATTACAGCTTACTCTACCATAGCACTCCCCGCTAACACGGCTTACTGCACTATAGTAAAGGGCTACACATAATCCAACCGTTGGCAGAAGGAAAGAAATAACTCAACAGATTGGGTTTTTCTTTATAGCTTGAAATGATTCTTAATTAAAAGAATGAGGGGTTTTGATTAAGTGTTTTATCTCATCAGAAGGTTTTGGATTGGTCTATGTGATTCCTACATCTATGTTCTCTAAAGGTATATGGAAAACGCATATTGTCCTAAGAGGAACATACGACCTAATTTCATAATTAATTACATTAATTAATTATCGAGTTTTCAAAATAATTATAGAACCTCAACTAGCATAAGTCATTCAAATAATGTTGAGGTACTACTAATTAAGTTGAACTTATAATCAATATTATATATGTGTTCTATTAATTGAAATCAATTTAACAATTTAAATTAATTAATTAATCTAACACCTATTTACTAAAATAGATGATTGTCGATCCAATTATCTAATTGGGATTAATTGAAAATAATTTTCCAAAAATTAAAATCAATTTGTTTTAAGTTTAATTTTAGAAATCTGAAATAAAAAATTTTTTTTTTTTTTTTTATTTTTCAGTGGTCCAGTTCGGCCCAACCGGTCTGACCGGTTCGGACCGAATCGGACCGGTTCTGTCCGGTCCAGCTGACCCAAATCAGTGGGCCGGGTCAGTCGGACCGAGAACCGGTCTGACCGACCCGAATCCACTTGGATTCGGTCAACTAAACCGCACACAACCATCGAACCGGCCGGTTCGGCCGGTTCGATCCGAACATTTAAAAACCGACATTTTAAAAACAATTTCAGATCCGATTTTCCAATTTTAAACAATTTTAAAGCTGGAAAAATTCTAAACAATATTTCAAAAATATTTTAAACTTACGAAAACTCCCAATTACATAATACGACAATCGCTACTTTAATAAATCGAACATGCATATTAAAATGAAACGCAATTAATTGCGCAACGAGCTCTGATACCACTGTTGGGTTTCGGGCACGCATACGCAGCGGAAAACAAAAATTTTACGTGATTTAAACGACTTTAAAGCACACAAGTACATGCCCGACAAATTAAATCAATTAATTGCGTACCTTTGCGCTTCCAGCGAAATTAAAAACAACATACATGCTAATAAATTTAACCGAATTTAAATCAATTAACATGCTCGCAATTTAAACCAAATAACATGCTCGCAACGATTTAATCGATTACACATAATCACATAAAATCATACAAACACAAGCATGAAATCATAGTTTAAATTAAACCCTAAAACGAAACTAGGGTTTCGAGTATTTACCTCTTGACGCGTGAGGTAGGAGCGAACGATTCGTCGTGATTACTACGGAAACCAATCCGTAGAATCGGGGCAGCAATGGAGCAGCAGCAGCGGCGGTGTGGCAGCTCACGGCGGCGCGTGTACAGCACGCGCGGTTGTGCGAGGCGGCGCGTGGGGCAGCGTGCGGCTTCGGCTCGTGCGTTGCTCCTCGATTCTTCGATCTACGGTCTTCCTCTTCTCGGATTTCACCTCGTATACTTCGATCTACTAAATCGTGGCACTAGACACGAAGTAGTTAGAATAAAACGGAAAGAAAATAAAGGAGAAAGAATACCGAACAAAAGCCGGCCGAGGAACGGCCGTTTCCGGCGACGGAGCGGCGGTGGTGGCGCGGTGGTGGCCGCGCGGAAGAGAGGGCGAGAGAGAGAGGGTGGCCGATTAGGGTTAGGGTTTTTGTGTGTGTGTGCTAGGGTTATAAATTATGTATTTATAGTCCCTAGCATGAAACCCTAGCGGGCTTAAGTTGGACTGGGCCCAACAGCTTAAGCTCGTTAGTTTCTTTAATCGCTCGTATCTCTCAATTCAATGATCGAAAAATTGTAACGATTACAATTTCCGAGTCATTATAATTTTCTCGTCATTACGAGTGCCATCTCTTATTTTCCAACTTTCCAAAAGTGGAAACCCTAGTTCAGTGGACTTTCTAAATTTGGAAACTTCCCGATTTAGAAAGTTCACTAACATGTTCGCTTATTCTTTTCCTTTTCTTATTCTCATTCATAATTCCAAATTACGAATGTTGGACTCAATCATATTGACTTCCAATTATGCAAAGATAAACTATTTTATCTCTGACCGTTTATTCAAAGATCTCATGTGCACGAGCAGTGTGACCCTCGATGGTTCAGGTGTAAGCTAGCCGTGGGCCCACAACTCTTTGTGGTCAAAACTCGTCCCCTTCGAGTTACAATTAAGATGAAGCTCGTTTCACCTTAATCACCCAACGAATCAAGATTGGCGTCTAGCAACTACGCGTCATGATTCCCTAGATACAAATGAAGTGCCTGCAAGAACCTTCAGATATAGTTAACGTACAGTACGGTCCCTTCGATTCATATGTCCCGATCGAACTAGAGGCATTGGTTCATCGAGACCTCTTTATATGTTCAATAACGGTGCGATCGTTCTAAGTGTTGTAATCCTTACGTGCATGACTTAAAGAATCGAATTCTCTAATCATCACTTAGTCAGCTCTGGCCAGAGACTTAGAATGATTACAAACTTTCAGAACACACAGGACATCCAAGACTATTCTAGCGATCGAATCCCCGACTACAATGCACAGACCTCCCACTAGATTTCGGACTGCACGAACACTGGCCCTTGGGATGGTCCTCGGTGGAACTCAGGGACAGGTCACGATACAGCTGGTCCTCTAGTGAAGTCACGGTGATGTCTAGGTCATAAGGACTAATGGTGTACAACTATACCATAGATATCTCTACTCGATTATTGGGAACCACTTAGAGATTTCTAGGGTGAGGGAGTTCAGTGAACTCGTCAACTTACGAGCACCCACTTGTGCATGCCGATATCACAATACCATTTACTGATGAGATGCAGTACACATACACTAAGTGCTAGTCTTAATGGGAAAGGCCGATATCCTCATTAGTGGCGTAACCCTTCAACTAGGAACACGTTTAACAGTTATAATACTTAAGTAAATATCTCACGATCCTAACGATCAATTACTAGTACTTGTAATAACTGTAAGGACTATATCTATGCTTGTGACAAAGGGACAAAGATATAGAATGCCAATGTGTTTTATCATTAATACGAATAAAGGTTCGTTTATTACAATAATAAATACGAAAGACCACAGCCACAAGTTGGCTTGTTGGTCACCTACTCTAACAGAAATATGGGTTGGAGATATCCCTATTTATGAATTTTTTTGGACGTTCTCAAAGTGCTCCATTTAATAAAGGCAAAAATCAGCCCTTTGTAATTTGGAATTACCGAAAAAAATCCTCATGTTAAATAAATCAACAATGACCCTCCAATGAAAATCAGGCAAATCAAAATAGGTCCTTGATAGCTTATCGTGGACACCGCGCGCAGAGTGGGCTACCGGGGGTGACTTTTTGACGCGAAAGACCAAAATACCGTTTAAATTATAATTTTAAAAAATTACAGATTCAACCCAAAATGAAGTTTTTGAAATTTTCAATTCAATTTTTCAAATTTTCAGAACCGCCCTCTCTCTAAATTAACTCAAAATCGGAACATCAATCTCAATTTTTAATTCAATCCTTAACACACCATCTTCTCCTCATCGAAAAATGTCTATCTTGACCTCATCGAAAAATGTCAATCTCGATTTCTATTTCCAAAACGGCTGGGGTCACCTCCAACCAAAACCTGAATTCCTCAACCAGCCACGAAAACCCTTGGTTTCTTTAGTGAAATTCTAAAAGAACCCATGGAAGCGAGGTGCTGTTGGAGTTTGGAAGCAGGCATGAAGAAGGAAATCTGGTCCAGCTAATTTTTTTCTCTTGTTCAAAGGTTGGCAGCACAAAGTAGATCTAGGCGGGTGGCTCCGACGTATGCGACACTGAATCTCTGTTGAGGTTCAAGCATAGTCCCACATCCGTTTAATATGGAAATTATCACTTCTTTATAAGGAGATAAGGAGGGTAGGAGGGGATAGCAACTCTATTTATGGGACCTTTTGGAAAAAAACTCAAGAGCAAAACCAATAGGATTTGGCCCAGATTAGACAATATCATACATATGTAGAGCTTGTGGTATACCGATGGGCCCCTAACGATCTCGGCGGTGAATCTCCAATTTGAGGTCTATAATAGAGAGGTGTTGGGCTTGGGTTTAGAGACAGGATGGTGGTTGATGGGTTTGGTATGACGGTGAAGATGATGAAAATCTGGGGTCGGGTGGGTGGCTTTTGTTTGACGGGAAAGATGAAAGAATAATGGATATGTTTGGTGAGCTTTTGGGCTTCCATTTCCATTTTATTCTGGAGAAAAGATATTTTGGGAGAAGAATTTAAAAATAAAATAAAGGTTGTTTGTATTTTGAGATGAGACAATTTGTACTGCAGCAAGTTAAAACATGTTTAAAAAGTGTTGGAAAAAAGTATTCTGAAAAAAGAATTTGAAAGATAAAGTGATTTTAGTTTGTATTTTAGTGAAAACAATTTTCATTGTAGCAGTCAAATCATTTCTGTTAGATAGAGAAATATTTGAATTACTTTTTGGGGAAGTTTTTGAAAATATTTGAGAAAGATAATGAAAAGAATTTGAAAACCTAAATCCGAGAGGGTTGTACTTCTCGGACCCTAACCGGCCAATACAAATGCTCCACATAGGATTAGTACGTACCCACTAAAAAATAGTACGATACATACGTTACAAGTAAAATTATATTAAACACCTTTTTAATTAAAGTGGAAATTTAATTAGAAAATTAATAATTTAAAACTTAATTATATCAAATGAAAAAAAAAATATTACGATCAAATCTAATAGCTTTCCTTAAACTTTAGACCCACTTACATCAATCTCCTTAATTCATAAACAATTTTTCCTCTCAAAAAAATGATCATCGATTTTTACCTTCTTTCTGGCAAAGTTCTCTGAGCAAGAAATCATCATGTGGTTCTTCTTATCTTATCGTACGGCGTAGAGAAATGTGAGACAAATCTTTTCTTCCATACATATTGATTTTCCTATGTGTCCTGGAGAACTGGATGATTGTTAATCCATTTTTTTTTGTCGCAAATTTGATCATCTGATGGTAACAGTGTTTGTATGATTTTGTAATGTATCTGCTAGAATCTAATTTGATTCTAATAAACAAGGGATGAGTAAAGACTTATACAACAAGTCCTTATGTATCGTGAAACACATAAGGGAAGTCACCTTGTTTACTTTAATTCTTTAATTTGTCATTAATTGTTTATTGTTAACTTAATGACTTTTGTAGAAGTCTTGTGAAAGAAGAATTCTTTCTTTCCATATATTTCACACAGACGTGTGAGAATCAAGAGAGGGGATAATTCCTTTTTATTTTTTTCTTATATTATCATTAATTGGAATATTATTATTTATATGGGATCTCTCTTGTATTTTAATAATATATTATTATATAGGTATCTTATAAATCTCCTAAATCTCCTGTACGTATCTAACCTGAATTAGTTTGCTTATACAGGAGTCTTTCCCAGGCTATATAAAAAAGAGAAGCAACAACAGAATACGGCGTGTCTTTTTGGAGAGAAACAGATCTCTCTTTTATATGTTGTTGTTGTGTGCTTTTTGGAAAGAAAAATATTTCTCTTTTCCTTGCTCTTCCGGCGACTTTTTATCGAGAGAAGAGTTCAGAGAAAATTTTTTTTTCTTCTCGTTTTTATTGCTCCATTGTGATACGTGATTTTCATAGAAAATATATCGGCTTCAAGGCTTTATGGTGAAGACACCAAGATTCAAGGATTATCACAAGTTTGCTTCTTCTATACAAAAAGAAGATTGGTTCTTCGGGAGAGGGCCTTAAACAGATCTCTGGAGGAGATCGATCCGCCGAGTGAGGGATTCAGCGTTGAAGGGAGTTCAACCGTGCGGAGCAAGGGACGTGCTGCAAATTGAAGATTTATAATTCAGCTTAGTATACAAGAACGGCGTCAACAAAGAGGTAGTCTTTGTATGTTGATTAAGTCTTACTATTGTATTCGTAAAACTAAAAATTAGTAAATTTTGTTTGTAGGTCCTCGTGGATGTAGGGTACAATTGGATCCGACCCACATTAAATTTATGTCTTGCTTATTTCTGTTTTTACGAACTGTTTCACTAACTGTTGCAACACTTGACGCAACAGTAACGAAAAATTGAATCTAACACAAATAATTTAATATGTACAAAATAAATTCTAACAATTGGCATCAAGAGCATGTCACTAGATACACTTAGTGTAATTTTGGGATTTTATTTATTATTATTTTTTTTTTGCAGATATGAATAAGCATCGTGAAGGCGCATTCCTACCACCTCTCTTGGGTGAATTGAACTACTCTGATTGGAAAATAAGGATGAAGATGTTCAATTTATTGATGAATGGGCCTGGCGCGCGATTCTTATTGGTTGGACACCTCCTACCTCAATGAATGAGTCACCCGAGATCATTCAAACGCCAAAAGACAAGTGGAGTGATGAAGAAGTACGAATAGCAGATTATAATTCCAAGGCAACCAATGCTATCTTGAGTTGTAACGACGATGACCAATTCAAATTGATATCAATGTGCAAATCAACAAAGGAGGCATTGGATGTTCTACAAGAGGCCTACGAAGGAATTACTCAGATAAGCGAGTGCAAAGAGACTATCGTTGAAACTGTTGCAACCGTTGGACAGACAGTTCAGACAAAACTTAGGTATGATAAGTTGCATTCAACACCTAATAAAGGATTAACTCCGTTAAATCTTGCAGGTGATGATGGGGATTCATAAAACAACAGCGATGATGACGTGTCAACCTTGGAAGAATTAAAGGAGTGCTATGAAAGGATGTACGAAAAATTTCTTCAGGTATGCGAGTCGAATAAATTCTTAGAAAAAGAGAAGCTTGTCCTAATTGAGAAAAAAAAAAGTCTTGAAGGTAAGAATTTCTACTCTTGAACAAAATGCTATTTCTACTAGTAGAGAAACAGATAGGTTGAAGGTTAAATTTGCTCAAACTACTGGTAGGGTAACTTTGAATGAAATTTTGAACAAAAATCAGCCGAACTATGGTCGTATAGGTATAGGGGGTAATCAAATATCTAATGATGCATTGAAACAGAAAGAGGATCCAAAAAGAAAAATCAATTTAGTTAAACAATCCAGTGTTTCACAAACTGTTGCGACAGTTGCATCAATACAATCATCTCAACGAAAAGTTTTTGTCCATACATGTCATTTTTGTCATGTTCCTGGTCATATGTGACCCAGGTGTTTTAAGTACTTGAAAATGGTTAAAAGAAAAATGACCCGCTCACTACTTTCGGCTAAAATTGATCAGACTTTTGTGTCGTCTCAAAAACCCAAGATAAAGGTTGATTTAGTGAATAAAACTCAACAAAAAATATAGGTAAAGAAGTCTGATCTTAATTATTTATCTGCCATTACTTCTTTAAAATCATGTGATGATAGTACTAACTGTTCCAACAGTTCTGGTGACAAAGCTAGTTTGGGGAATAAAAAACTTGGTAATCTGAATTGTGATAATCTGTATGCGGAAAATGAGTTTATGAATCCAATTCAACATTCGAGAACTAAGCTTACTGATATTTTTCATTGTTTCATAAGGGTCTTGGTCGAAAAGGGGGTTGTCTAAATTGATTATGCTGCAACAGAGAATGAATTAACTGATGCTTTTGCAAAAACCCTCGGAATTTATATTGTTTAATCTGATGCAGTTGCCTGAACTGTTGCAACGGTCTGTGTGTCCAGACTTGCAACTTTTAGTGGTAGGACACTTCATATATATGTTTTTGCATCTCATATAGGACCTGCATTAAGCATACTGCATATGATTGAGACAAATGTGAATTTGATACTTCGTGTACTTCTAAACTTTGTGGGGGTAGAACTTCACCAATTCCCAAAATGATTACTTAAAAGGCACCAACTTATTTATTTCTCTGAATAGTCTTGTCATGGTTGGATGTTTTTATACGGAAAAGCTGCCTCTTTTAATAAGTGAAAGCTACTCTTGAACTACAGGTACTAATATATATATCTACAACCATTTGGTCAGTGAATAGTTCGAAGCTTTTTTGAGACGAGTTAGTAAATCACGTGGCCGAAAGCTCGCTACAAGGTTCAATTAGAAAGCCCAGGGGACTACACATTGCACGCCCAATATAAATTATATATATGGTCAGTGAATAGTTCGAAGCCTAGTTGAGGTCGAGCCAGTAAACCACTTGACCGAACACTCACTACAATGCTCAACTAGAAAGCCCAGGGGACTACACATTGCACGACCACCATAATCTCGTTCATTTTAATTGCTCTATTTTCAATGGGAAAAAGCTACCATTAGACGTGTGTGTACGCTACCTAATAAGAGTATCTTTGTGTTTGACATGGGATTATAAAGTTTATTGGTTGCATTGGCAGTCGGATTTTTGGGAATTGCGCTTATCGTGAATGTGAAGATAAATCCCATATGTTTTGTTTGTCCACGCAATATCCTATTCACATATGTCTCTTCACTCATGTTTATATCTCATGTTTACCTCTTGTCTTGCATTATGCATTTAAAAAAAAAAAAGGGACGTGATTTTTGTTTATGTGCCGGTTAAATTTATTTTTTTGTTGGATCCCGATCTATTGAGCTTACTCCTCACATTTCCACGTTTCGTATGAAGTTTGGAAAAGTCTGTAGTATTTGTTATTTAATGTCGGATTTGATATCACTATCCTTTGATTTTCGCATTGTAATTATCATGTGGTATTGAGTTTATGAGTTTGTAATTTTGTGTGCACGTTATGTATGGTGAGTCTTCTGACCTGCTTTATAGATTCTCTCTTCGTTTGATCTTTTTGTTAAGTGTTTGAGCAGATTGCTCGACACATCGAGATCAGTAGTCCATGTTGATTTATCTATGGATGGTGATTGCCCAGAAAGGGGGAGAAAAGAACAGCTACGCAAGCATGAACACGGGGGGAGTTCCGACAATTGTTGCTACACTGCATCAGACAGTTGCTGGAACAGTGCAGGAATGTAGGGGGAGTTCAGACAACTGTTGAGACAGTGCATCAGACAGTTGTTGAAATTGTGCAGAAATACAAGACAAATAACGAGCATTGTGAAGAGAAGTTGTTTCTGCTACTGCTCTGATACCAATTGTTAGAATTTATTTTGTACAGATTAAATTATTTGTGTTAGATTCAGTTTTTTGTTACTGTTGCGTGAAGTGTTGCAACAATTCATGAAATAGTTCGTCAAAACAGAAACAAACGAGACACAAATTTAATGTGGTTCGGATACAATTGTTCCCTACATCCACGAGGACCTGTAAACAAAATTTACTATTTTTTAGTTTTACGAATACAATAGCAGGACTTAATCAAAATACAAAGACTCCCTCTTTGTTGACGCCGTTCTTGTATACTACGCTGAATTATAAATCTTCAATTTGTAGCACGTCCCTTGCTCCGCACGGTTGAACTCCCTTCAATGCCGAATCCCTCAGTCGGCAGATCGATCTCCTCCCGAGATCTGTTTAAGCCTCTCTCCAGAAGAACCGATCTTCTTTTTGTATAGAAGAAGCAAACTTGTGATAATTCTTGAATCTTGGTGTCTTCACCACAAAGCCTTGAAGCCGATATATTTTCTATGAAAATCATGTATCACAATGGAGCAATAAAAACGAGAAGAAAAAAAATATTTTCTCTGAACTCTTCTCACGATAAAAAGTCGCCGGAAGAGCAACAAGGAAAAGAGAAATATTTTTCTCTCCAAAAAGCACACAACAACAACAAAGAAAAGAGAGATTTGTTTCTCTCCAAAAAGACACGCCATATTCAATTGTTGCTTCTCTTTTTTATATAGTCTGGGAAAGACTCATGTATAAGCAAACTGATTAAGGTTAGATACTTACAAGAGATGTAGGAGATTTATAAGATACATATCTAATAATATATTATTAAAATAAAAGAGAGATCCCATATAAATAATAATATTCCAATTAATGTGAATATAAGAAAAAAAATAAAAAGGAATTATCCCTTCTCTTGATTCCCACACGTCTGTGTGAAATATATGGAAATAAATAATTCTCATTTCACAAGACTTCTACACAAGTCATTAAGTTAAGAATAACGCTTTTTAATTAATAAGATAGTTTCCTATATAAAACAAAAAATTAGTGACAAATTAAAGAATTAAAGTAAACAAGGAGACTTACCTTTTGTGTTTCACGTTACATAAGGACTTGGTGCACAAGTCTTTACTCATCCCTTGTTTATTAGAATCCAATTAGATTCTAACAATCTCCCCCTTTGTCATTGATTGATTCTAATAATTTTCTCCCCGTGAGTAAAATGCCTGAAAATAAAACAATAACGGAATAGAAGGAAGCAATAAAACCAATGATCATCCTCAACGTCAAAGGAACAACTCATCATCATCATCTCTTTCAGCAACAAGAGTGGCATGAACTGCTGTAGCAGTAAGTGGCATAGTTAGAGCAACTGTTCCAACAGTAGTGGCTTCGGCAGGTGGTTCACAACGGAGTAAGCTCCCCCTGCATGTGTTTCTCCCCTGTAGGTGGTCCTTGGGCAGCTCCTTTTGTACATGTCTTCATTCTTCCCCTTTGTTTACTTGGCTTGGTAGACTTGGAGGCCGACGTGGTAAATCATCCACATGATAAAAGACTCAGCATTAGCTCCTCCTTTTATATTCTTGTGAAGACCTAAACCAATTAGTGACAATAAACACAATATTAAAAAGGTGAAATTCCTTCTATATTACACGTTCAGGTGATGAGAGATAATTTATTTCTTCTCAAATTATCTAATGAGATAACTAAGGAAAATATGTTCCTCATATTAATACACATCTCCATTGAATTCCACATGGTGTTGTGGACTTAGAATCCCATCGAGATTCTAACAGTATCGACACCCTAACATTTCGAGACCTATGAAGTTATATACAACCACAGTTCAACTGATACCAATCACAGTTGAACTGATTTCCATGTGGTTGTGTTTTCTGCATTATATTTTATCAGGTCACGTTTCGTCTTCATAAATTGATAGTAAACTTATCAATTACACTATTTTGAATATGTAACAAACATTTGACTCATGTTGTAATTACTGTGTGAAGAAGATATTACTTTGGCATTGAAATTATAATGTGTCCTTATTTGCCCGTTGTCGTTTATAAAACAAATATATTTTTCTTTTCACATAATTATTCTAACGAGTTAATTGCAAATACCTCCCCTGTGTAATCTCTAATTGACAAACACCCCCCTGTCAAAAAAAAACTCACCAACGCCCCCTCGTGTAACCAAGGTCAATGCATCTAGACCCCTCAAGGCAAATCGTGTCTCTCATTCGCGGGCTCTGCGAATTTTTATGTTATTTCTAGGGTGAAATGTCATAGATACCCCTGTATAAATAAAAAAAATCTGACTAGTTAAATTATAAATAACTATAACTTATAGGACTAAATTGTAAATTTTAAAATTCCCAAAATTGTTAAATAAGGAACAAAAATTGAAGATTTTTCAGATCTTCTTCCTCGTTCCATTCCGCCGCCCACCTCCCAACCAGGAAAAAAATCGGCATCGTCGCCGCCTTCTGGCCTGTCTAGCACCACCGCCGCTCTCTGGCTCATATAGCACCACCGCCACCCACCTACTCCTTCAAATTTATCTCCCTCGTCACCGTCGCCTTCTAGCCTGTCTCGCACCACCGATACCACCTACTCCTTCAAATTTCTCTCACTCGTCACCGCCACCGTCTGGCACCACCCAATTCTTAGCGAGAGAGAGTTGTGTATAGGTAAGGTTTTTCTTCTTCTGCACATAATCGCCGACGTCACCGTCTTTGTTCAAATTGCATATATGGGCTGCCATAGGAAGAGTGAAATTGGAGGACAAATGGTACTTCGCGAATTTGAAAAAAAAAATCACGATTATGGGTTGTGGATCTAGAAAGAAGGTGGGGCTGCAACAAAGGGTGATCTGGTGGTGGGGCAGCGGTGGTCGGCGTGGGGAGAACAAGTGTTGAGTTGGTGGTTGGTGGTGTGGGGTGGGGTGGAGCAGGGAAGAAGACGACTTTTTTTTTGCTGCTCCTTTCTTTTTTCTTTTTTTCTTTTTAATGTAAATTAAAATGTAATAAAAAAAATATAAAACATATAAAATCTAATTCAACAATATATGTTTAATTTATGTTTATATTTTATAATTACAAAATTATTAATAAATATTGTTTATAAAATTAAAAATAACTACACATCAAAAAAATTATTAAAAATAATTGTGTAATAAAATTTTGTTTAATTAAATTAATTTCAGAGTTGAGATAATATTAAAAAATAAGTATGTACAATATATATTTTATTAATTGCTAAAAAATCCCGTCGGGCATTTTTGTCATTTCACTTTTAGTCAATGCCTAAAAACATAGAGGGTGCTGTGAGTTTTGAGTTTGATTACACGAGGGGGCGTTGATGAGTTTGTTTTTTGACAGATGGGTATTTGCCAATTAGAGATTACATAGGGGAGGTATTTGCAATTAGCTCTTATTCTCACAGTAAAATATATATATTGATCAACCGTGAAAGAAACAATATGCTAAACACTAGAATCGAATAACAAAATTGAGATGTAGATTATAATAAATTCAAACAAAGTTTTATTGTAAAGTACCATAATAAAATATACACAAAAAGTATATTTTTTCCCTTGGAGATTAAAAGCTACTGAAGTGGACAATAAGAGAAGCAAGACGGTAACGGTCAAATAAACTGATGTAGAATCAGAAGGCGGTGGGCCAGTAGGTGGAATCATGGTGTTCGCCTAGGGGTTTCAACATCTGTGGTTGGTGCACAAGCATCCGGCTGAGGAGTTGCCGACGAGGGGGCGATGGGGGTTGTCGCCGATGGATTTGCCCTGCCACCAGCCAACGAGTCAAGTACTGTTACAATTTAATTTCTGCCTGACTTGGCCAAAAGTGCAGATATAGTGGTGGTCCTCGGTGCCTTATAAGTTCCTCGAGGATTGATAATGGCACTTATCTGATAACACCATAAAATTAATAACACCTCATTTCAAATGAAATAAATCATAACCAAAGCATAGGGTAATGATACACAACATCAACAAGAAAAGTTTTATGAATTAATGAACAAACATGGACCTCGTAATCTTGTTAGATGATTTCATATTCTTATCATACCATAAAAGATGAAATAAGAGTACATCAGAACATTCAACATGATATACAATACCAACGAAAACATTCGACTAATAATGATTAATAAAGCCTATTCCTCTGTTATTTTCATCGTGCTACAAATGAATGAAACCTCCAAAATATACCTGACTAATTCGACATTCCTGAAGCTTTAGCAATAGCCACAAGCTAAGAAAAAACCTCTTTATTTTAAAGAAATTTCTTTGTGTTCTTCATCTTCGTCAGAGGAGTCACCGCCGCCGACCGGCAACACCGCTATCTGCATAAGATCGGCTGGGATGGAGAGAAGTGGTTGCGTTCTTATATGAAGAATTTGGGGAGTTTTGATTCCATTTTTTCTTGTAATTTTGTTAATTGATTATGATTATTGTAATATTTGTTTAATGGGTATTTTACATTTTTTGGTTGAGTTTGTAACGTTAATTAGGTAATTTATATAACTGTACAATGTGTGTATGATGGTGTACGATATGTTTTTACTGGGTTCGTACTTTTATCTTAAAAATCCCAGTATCGTACTAGATGGTACTAGGTCGTACAAAAAAACTCAACGGATGAGATTAATTGATACGCATTTTCCTCACGTATAAATTACCGCAAGTATACAATATCGCATTTTGCAGAACAGTGGTTCCGGATATCGATCCACAGGGACCTTGTAGATTCACATGCTAAGTAGCGTAATTATATTATCTAGCCGATCGTAAATAATTGGAATGGTGATAAACCCTAATTTAAAAGCATGCAAGATCGTAAACATGCAAGTATAGAATGTACGTAAATAAAATAGCGACAACTCAACACGGGAGGGCTTCGATTTAAAAGGGACTTCTAGGGCCAAATCCACCTATGTATAATCAACAACGATCTACAAATCCGTTATCTAAAGTGACATTCCTATTCGTTAACCCATACGTTAAAGTACACTAACCCCCATCTCCAATGTAGTTAGAGTCTACCCACAGGTCCGACATCTCCGTTCAGAACCTGCTATTAAGAGAGCATTTAAGTCAAGTCCTTAAGGGCTATCCGAAGTGGATCACGTCTCCGTTTCCACACCCCGAGCTATGTTTTCCTAACTTCAAACAAGAAATCCTCTCTCGAGTTCATTCCTATTTAATATCAATCCAAGAGCTGATCAAACAATCAGAAGCATTTAATACAGGAAAACATAAACGAAATCAAAACACGATAAATAGATAACGGAAATGACGATCCAAATCAATATATACAAGGTTTCATTACCCTAGAAGAAAATATTCTTAGTTCATAACAAACATAATGTCAAAAGAATGTACACAAGAAATGAAGAACAAAACGTAAAGAATTTGCGTAAGAAAAATTCAAGTCGAAACCCCCATTGATGATTCCCGTGAAGGACTGTCAAAAACCGTAAAAAAGTCGAAGTAGCATGAAGAATGAAAGCGCCTTTCTATTTATAGTGAAATGCAAAGATTCCACAAGAAGCTTTGCAAAATAACTATCTTTCTCAAAAGTCGTGCCCAGATCGCGATTTGGGTTGGCTGGATCGCGATCTGGCAGCCTCGGGGAACTGCCCACCCCCATGCCACGCGATCCGGATATGTGTATCGCGATCTGGATCTTGATCAAAAAGTCTTCTGTGAACACCCCCAGATCGCGATCGAGCATGTCAGATCGCGATCTGGGTCTTGATCCTTTTTCGTTCTGTGACAACCCCTAGATCGCGAACGCAGTTCCTGTATCGCGATCTAGGTCTTTTTGGCCCCAAAATTGGCTTGAAAATTCGGTTTCGCTTTCAAATGGCTTCGACTCGGCAAAAATATCTAATAAAACCTAGAAATGGAAGTAAATTAAGAAACGCAATAATATATACAAATAAAGCCGAAACTCGGACGAACGAAGACCAAAACTCGACGATTTGATAAGCAAAAATCGTGCAAAACGAACACTTGTCATTAACAAATAGTAACTTTGTACGCACTAGATTAAATATCTTACGGTCCGAGAAGTACAACCCTCTCGGACCATAGACAACCCCAACAACCATAGCTTATTTTCTCTCTTTTTTTTCTTTTTTTTTTTCACTTTTTCTTTTGTGTTGGGATATTCTTGCATTATTTTTAACTATGCATGATTTTGTCATTTCACCTAAGTCAACAATAAAATATCAAATAAGGGGCAATGTGTTTTTTAAAGAATACATTGGGTGATTCTTGCTATTTTTTTCAATACAATGGTTTTTGTGGCCATTCGAAATTACACAGGGATTATGTGAAAATAACTCAATTAATAAAGCATCTTGAGAAATATAAAAGAAAAAACATAATATAATATATAGAGAAAATCACCACGCACGTGCAACACATGTGCACCTTGCTAGTATATACAAATATACAAATCTGGTGGATATATATGGTGCTTCTCTTAATACCTAGAATTCATTAACTATCGAAATATTAAACATAACTAAAGGTCATGAGTACTAATTACCACCATTTAGACCAAAAAAAATAAAAAAATTCATATCACGTTACATGCATAATGTTGCTTCAACTATTGAACTTTGGAGATAAACATGAAACTGAAACTACTCAGATCATTAAGTCAAATAATCGAAGCTTGAATGGCCTTGCCAGCTTTTCCTAGATTGACGTTATTAATTGCGAATTTTGCAAGTTATTGAATGACAGTGGCGGTATGCTCGATTGTACTTATATTATTTGTTGTGATCGAGTTCCTTCATTATTAATTAAAAAAAACTACGGATCTAGTATATATATCTATACATGTGCCGATTTATTTTCACTAATTAATTTCCATTGCGATTGTTATGAGGCCAATTCAGGGGACTGGACAGGCAGAACGGGAGCCACAAATGCTTGTGTCTTATTGGCGCAAAATATTTCGGGGTATGCAGATATTGAACGGAGTAGCAGACGACTCAACTCCAACATAATAGCTTTGATAGAGCTAGCTAGCCCTTTTAGGTACGTGAAGGTTTCCTAGGTGTTCTTCGGATACGTTTACAATTATTGTTTATGTGAACATTGTAGCTAAATAACCTCAACGCGTTACATAAGGCAAGTATTGTAATTGTATAATTGTTCGATTTTCCGCAATTATGTCCATTTCTTTATGTAAATAACCCAATATCGGTTCACAGTCAATTAACACATCTTTCACCATTGAGAGATACGACAACGGAGGATATCTATGCTCCTCAATGTCATAACTCATACAAAACAAATGACTTGCAAATTTGCAATACAAATAAGATTTTTTCGCCAAATTAATAATTAATAACGACATGGTACAGGTGTTTGGGATCGTGCATCTATACGCAGCGGAATTTAAAAAAAAAATTGGATCGAACTAGTTTCGATTACATGCATAAACTAATCACATAGTCAACGTACCTTAACGCTTCCGCCATACATATGGTAATTATCGATTTAATTGAAAAACACGTAAAACCGAAAATTACGAAACATGCTTGTTCATCATTCAATAAGATCGAAATGCGTAATCACATATTACTCATAATCATAAATTATAATTCATACAAACATGCTCGAATTAATTTACGAAAGTTTCGATTTGTTTACCTCTTGTAGCGTGAGATTTCGACGAATCGAAACCTAGAACCAATCACGTACAAGCTGCAAATTACCAATCCTCGGGGCTGCAACTCACGGCTGGAACAAGCTGATCCAGCAAGCGACGAGCGGCGGCGCGTGGCAGCAGCAGCGGCGGCGCGTGAGCGGCGTAACGGCGCGTGCGGCGGTGCAGCGGCGGTGCGTGGATTCGTCGGGGCAGCAGCTCCTCTCCAATTAGGTTTCACCTCGTATTTTCGACCCACTCGAACTACAGCACTAGATGTAAACGAGTTAGATAAACAACAAGAATAAAACGAAGGAGACGAGAGGAGAAAACCGGCGGTTTTCCGGCGGTGGCGCGGCAGGGCAGCAACGGCCGAAGGGGAGGAACGGCTAGGGCTTGGGCGGCTAGGGTTTGGTGCAAAAATCTGATCTCAAACTCTTGTTTGAGGTCTATTTATACTTAGGGTTTTCAACCCTAGTGGGTTTAAGTCATTGGGCTTGACCCACTGATGTATTAAGCCCATTCCCTCGTCGGCCTCGTTTCTAATAAACGATCGTTCACAAAATTATAACAAAATTATATTTGTGACGAGCTCAAAGTCCTCGTCGATACGAGTGCCTCTTCGAAATTTCCAATTTCCAAAATTGGAAACTTCCACTTCAGTGGACTTGCTAAATCGGGAAACTTCCCAATTTAGAAAGTTCACTAAATTCCGCATGTCTCTCTTTCTCTACGTTTATTCCGATTCGCAATTCACAATTATGAATCTTGGATTCAATCATATCGACATCCAATCGTTCAAAGATTAACAAATTAATCTATGCTTGTTGTTATCAAGGATCTATATTACACGAGAAGTGTGACCCTCAATGGTTCAGGTGTATGCTAGCCGTGGGCTCACAACTCTTTGTGATTCGAACAACACATTGTTCTTATACGAACTCCTCCCAAGAGTCCCGATTAGAGTAAAACTCATTTTACCTAATCCCCGATAAAATCGGTGCCCAACGAATCAAGATTGGCGTCTAGCAACTACGCATCATGATTCCCTAGATACAAATGAAGTGCCTGCAAGAACCTTATGATATAATTAGCGTACAGTACGATCCTTTCGCAGCACATGTGCCGATTCAACTAGAGGCATTGGTTCACCGAGACATCTTATAAAGTTCAATAACCGTGCGAACGTTCTAGGTATTATAAATCCGTTCGTGTGCGACTTATGGAAACACATTTCCCTAATCACCCCACTATCAACTCTGGTCAGAGATTCCATGGATTATAAACCGTCAGAACACACAGGAAATCCATGACTACTCAAGCGCTCGAATCGCCTACTACAATGCACAGACTTCACACTAGATTTCGGATTGCACGAACGTTGGCCCTTGGAGTGGTCCGCGGTGGGACTCAGGGACAGGTCACGATACAATCGGTCCTCTAGTGAAGTCACGGTGATGTCTGGGTCTTAAGGACTAATGGTGTACAACTATATCTTAGAAACCTATTACTCGATGAATGAGAACCACTTATAGATTTCTAGGGCGAGGGAGTTCAGTGAACTCATCTAATATGAGCACCCACTCAAGTATGCCGATGTCACAACACCGAGGACTGATGAGACGCAGTACACATACACTAAGTGCTAGTCTCAAAAGGGAAAGGCCGGTATCCTCATTATTGGCGTAACCCATCGACTAGGAACAAGGTTTAACAGTTACATTACATTGCTGAGTTATATCACGATTCTACTAGATCAACTCACAGTAATAGAGTAACTCGTTAGGAATATATCTATGCTGCTTGCATGGGATAACATATATAGAATGCCAAATGAAATATTTTATTATTACGAACGAAAAAAGATTGTTTTATTACAAGGAAAAGAGAAGGACCACAACCACAAGTTGGCTTGTTGGTCACCTACTCTAACAACAGGGTGTCTAGGAAATTATTAAACCCAATAATTGCAAGGTGGGAGGTGTTTAGGCATTTTGCCCAACTAGTATAAGATACAAACATATGCAGAAAAACGAGGACCAGAAGAGATCGACAATATTGACCCCTTTTTACTTTAAAATGAAATTTTGGATTGATTTGCAGAAGAAATAACTAACCAATTTTTTGATGTATTCGTAAGCAAAAACCGAAACTTTGGTTGTTTGTCCAACAAGAAGGTCAACAGACTTGCAACTAACTTTAAATCAATGAGGTGGTCTTGTAATATGTTTTCTGCATGTAGAGCTAAAATACCAGAGCAAGTATTTTATGCTAAAACACAACCAGAATAGTCGGGGGAAAAAAAGAACAAAAAAAATGTAATTTTATATCGTGGTACTCGCCAAAAAGGTTTAAGTTGAGAAACTCAATCTGAATTCAATTAATGTACGAAATAACATCTAATTAGATGAAACCCTAAATTCCAAACCCATGTTGTGACTCCTATCATCACACATCTAGTCAAAATTAAATGAATATGTGTAAAATTCACGAACATACAGACATAGACATGAATAAAGTCCAGCTACTACAAAAGCAAACTAACTCCAAAAGAAATAAAAAAAGCACGCAGGAAGTAGAAAAAATGGGTCACAACTACATGCAGAGTTCAAGAGAAACAAAACACATTCCATTGTATACCATTGGATATAAAGAAAGCAAGAATTTATCAAAGAGAAAATAATGGCATACACGGTACACCTAGGGAAGGCCTCTTGCAATGAGATGATAAATGAATAAAAGAATAAAAAGATTTAAAGATAGAGAAAACCAATCAGAAAGCAAAACAAATACAAAATACAGCCTACTCCATAATTCCAAAAAAGCAAAAAGACCGAGGAAGTAAGAAAAATCGACGGCAACTAACTTTGTTCGAAACAAATTTAAGCTTACTAACTTTGCCTGAAAGAGAAAATTTTAAGCTTTTCAATCAACGCAGAATGATAAAAGTCTTGCTTACTGTTTAAGTTCTTGCATATAGTATACAATGTATTCTAGTCTCGTCATCAAATAATGGTCATCAAATCTAATGTTATGTCTCACGTAATTAGCCCACCTCAATCTGCAGCCCCTCCACAAATTTTCAGACCTGATATATACGACCAACTTAATAAATGAGTAATAACACAAGACAACGTACATATACATATACACACCCAAATTAATCTAGTCCACTTCTCATTCTATTATGTTATATATTATTAACAAGCATGTTATATATATATATATATATATATATATATATATATATATATATATATATATATATATATATATATATAACAATTTTCCAAGATGACACAAATAGTAGAGGTCGGAACTTGGACATCATAAAAGTAAATCAGCAAGTGTGTGCAAAAGGATAGCAAAAACTGTTTCTTATATTTCCGAAATTATGAGAAAAAAAGAGCATTTTGGGTGCACAAGAAGTATAAATTAGGAAAATATTTCTACACACGTAAAATAGTTTGAGTGACTAAAGCAATAAATAGATGCATGAATTCAACTGTTACGAATCTAGTCGATACAAGGAAAGTAATTCCTATTCAATGCCAATCTAGTAATATTTGTAAATTCTATGACAAGGCTAATTTACCTCTATATTCTAACAAAAAAATAACTTACTTCCTCAAATATGAGCACACTTCAACATAGTTTGCCATAAAAAAGAAAATGAACATTAAAAGCCATACAAAGAAATGATTAAACGCCAATAAATACCTGTGGCCGTAGTATTTTGCCGTTGTTCTATGTATCTTAGAGCTTTAACTTTTGACCGGAATGCTCTTGAAACACCCGGTGCGTAGTATTTCTGCATAAAAACAAAAACATCAATTCATCATTAACTCTTATTCTATCATGGCCGTCAATAATTTTTTCGATATCATAGCTCTTATTCTATCATGGCTGTTGTGAATCAACTTTTCAGTTCTCATCATTTAATCTAGTTATTGTAATTTAAGTATCAACTGTTTACCATGTAACAATTTATTTGATTTCTTTAAAGTAATAGTCATATTTTAAAACAGTTTCAATCTCGTATTGTTTTCTTGTATAATTTTGAGGTTTGATATATTTATTTTTAAGAACTGAAAAATATAATTTTCTCTCAAATTTTTTGTTTAAATCACTCTAAGACCACCTATAATAAATTGAGGGTAGAGTACCATGTACCGATTATGTCGTACCGAAAGTAACGGTACATCGAACATTGGCATACCGCGATTTTTGGTAAGGCAATAGTATTAAATTACTCAATACCATAAGATATGATAGGTACGCAGTACTGCGCCAAATATTCGGCAACCGTACAGAATCCACCCGTAAGTGATACTCATACACATACTCGAGAGAAATACATATTTTATCAAAATGTTTTGGAGTTTTTATGCCTTTGAATATAGAAAAATTACCTTGTCTTCGTATTCGGTAAATTTTTTAGTCAACGGCCTTTTGTTTACTCGTTTCACCCATCCTTCGGGCATCCACAAGTCGTCATCCACTTCTCTCTTGTTGATAGGCTTCTGCACAAAATGTTAAATAAAATTAAGATTTCAAAAAGTGAAGCCTCCATTCACAGTTAACAGGTCATTGTTTCCATGTCCAAATCTCTAATTCTATTCAATTGCCGCAAGCAAGAATTAATTAATTTAATACAATGTAGATAGCAAGATGCATACGCGACAAAATGACCCTTGCATGCAAGGATAAAATAGCTACAAGAGAAGGCATACCTTTGTTGCACCACCTAATTTCGTTTTTTTCTGCTTCGAAGGTCCACAAGGCATCACAGAACCTTCTCCGACTTGATCTCGCTCCATGTTCTGTTCCCAAATAAGTTGAAAGTACAAAAGTTGATAAAAATTATGCAAAACCATACATCAAAATCTATGTATATGTATATGTATATGTGTGTATGTATATACACATCTAGATCATCTACTTTACCTCTCGAGGTTGATTTGCTGCGGAAATTCGCAAAACCAGCGAGGGTTGTTGAAGCAGCTGAGGATTAGGCACATAAAAATAAATCAGCAGGTGTGTGCAAAAGGATAGCAAAAACTGTTTCTTGTATAACCGAAATTATGAGGAAAAAAAGAGCATTTTGGGTGCACAAAAAATATAAATTAGGAAGATGTTTCTACACACGTAAAATACGTAGAGTTAGTAAAGCAATAAATAGATGCATGAATTATACTTTTACGCATCTAGTCGATACAAGGAAAGTTATTCCTATGCAATGTCAATCTAGTAATATTTGTAAATTCAATGACAAAGCTAATTCACCTCTATATTCTAACAAAAAACTTACTTCCTCAAATATGAGCACCCTTCAACATAGTTTTCCATAAGAAAGAAAATGAACATTAAAAGCCATACAATGAAATGATTCAACGCCAATACCACGGTAATAGTGTACCATACCATAATTCATATATTTTTATGGGGTTTTTGTGCATAAGTCCCCAACCAAGCATCTTTATTATTCTAGGTTTAGGGGTTATATCTCTTTCACTAATAAGCCCATCCCTTTAATATTTATTATAAATAAAGGAAACATTCATGTATATGCCAATATTACCCTCAACCCTTTATACCCAATTTTTTATTGTAACCCCAATTTAATCAATTTTGTCCACAAAAATCCGATTTTGACCACAAAAATTCAATTTTCACTTTTTTTTGGAGCATACTTTAATATGCTTCAATTTCATCCTTAATCTAATTTAATCTCAATTTGACCCCAAATTTCACAAATTATTCAATTTTGACCCAAAACTTTCTTTTTTCAAAAAAAATTTTTTGCAAAAAAATAAAATTTTGCCGCCGGATTCCGGCGCTGACTTTTCTATTTTTTCATTGTTTTTCTTTCTTTCTTTCGGATTTTTTCGCCGGTTTCCGGCGTTGACCGGCAACATTAGTCTCCGACGTTGACTTTTTTTTTCCTTCTTCTTTTTTCTTTTCTTTTCTTCCGAATTTTTTCGCTTGTTTCCGGCGTTGACCGGCGGTCTCCGTCATTGACTTTTTTTAGTGTTTTTTTTAAGTTTTTTTTGTTTGTTTTTTTTTACGTCCTCCGCTAAACGTTGACCGTAATTGTGCTGTCACTGACAGTTAATTAACGTAATTATACTGTAATGACAGTTAACTAACATAATTGTACTGTCGTTGACAATACATTTATGTAATTGTGCTGTCGTTGACAGTAAATTAATGTAATATTATTATTTTTTATTTTTTGTTGTTTTTTTTTTATTTTGTTTGATTTGTTGACAAGTCAACGTAATTATATTACTGTCGTTGACAGTAAAATAACTGTAAACACAATAAGGGTCCATTTGGATGGAGGGATTTGGGGAGGGATTTGATTTGGGGAATGGATTTGAAATGACTCCAATTTTGGAGTCATTTGAAATCCATCACTATTGCTCCAAAATCAACTAAAAAGGAGGGGTGGGGATTTGAAATCCATCTCCAAATCCCTCAATCCAAACAAGTTCGAGGGATTTGTTATTATGGATTTGAAATCCCTCCCCCAAATCCCTCCATCCAAATGCACCCTAATATTACAGTCAATAACATCAATATTATTTTTTTTTTGGATTTTTTGTTTTGTTTGAGTTATTCACGGAGTAACGTAATAATATTTACTGTCTATTATTATAATATTACTATAAACACAATAATATTATTGTAGTTGACGGTAATATTACAGTTGTTATAGTAATATTGCTGTCAACCACATCAATATTATTATTTTGTTTGGATTTTTTGTTTGTTTGAGTTATTCACGGAGTAACGTAACAATATTATTGTCTATTATTGTTATATTATTGTGGTTGACGGTAATATTACTGTTGTAGTAATATTACTTTCGCTCACAGTAATATTATTTTTTTTGGTTTTTTGTTATGTTTATATTTGTTGAACGGTCAACATAGTAATATTGCTCTATTACACAATAATAATGAGTTTTGTTGCGTTAATATATATATATATATATATATATATATATATATATATATATATATATATATATATATATATATATATATATATATATATATATATATATATATAGTTGTACAGTTCATCATTTGTACCAACTTATTCTATAACTCTTATTCTATCATGGCTGTTGTGAATCAACTTTTCAGTTCTCATATTTAATCTAGTTACTGTAATTTAAGTATCTACATTTTACCATGGTACAATTTATTTGATTTCTTTATAGTAATAGTCATATTCTAAAACAGTTTCAATCTCGTATTGTTTTCTTGTGTAATTTTGAGGTTTGATATATATATTTTGAGGAGAAAATAATGTAATATATGACAGATTCCAGGTTCTACCGAGAAGACAAAACGTTCAAGCAAAATAAACTTGTTTGGACAAATGGAAAATCCAAATTCTATTTTTTCTCAAATCCATGGAAGTCCTTAAAACTACCAAGGTAAATGATAAAAAGGAGCCTATCAAAGATGAATTTGCAGCCACTAAGATGAAAGCGTGAAAAAACTCCAAGTGAAGTTTGAAAAGAACGTTTGCCATATGGTATCAATAGCTAACTTAAACTTGAACTTGGAGTATATGTTTATCATTTTTAGGTGACAAGATATGAAGCCGCATATCACCTTGGTTGAGGAAAAAGCATGGATACCTTTACTGAAAAGATCCCTCGATATTTGAATTTGCCAGTTAATTAAGCACAATAAGTATTTTTTGTAGCAAACAAGAAAGATTAAATTCTGATCGTTTGTTCCCTTTAAATTGGCCATTATTTTATTTAGCTTTTTGTGCAGGTTTCAAATCATGCAAGCAGCATGTGATCTAATTTCCTTACACGTGTTGTTTTAACTATGGCTATCAAATTTTATGGTATATGATAAAACAAAGTCATAGCTCATGTTGAACTGTAAAATCATGACATTATCATTCTTCGTTCAATTCATCATCGAAGGCTCTAACCTCCATAAAAAAGTAATTTTTTTTGCCAATTTTGCTAAATGGCCAAAACCTGACTGTGGGCTCGCTTCAAAACTTGCACTCTTGGAGGAGATTATTAGGTATATATCCTCTTTTTTTCTTCAAAATAAATGTGATCAACAACATTCAATAGAAAACTTCTGATGAGGATCTTGAAAACGGGGCCATTTCGTCGAATCCATCTTAGAGATTATCACCAGCAACGGAATGAACTGGTCCAATGAACTCGAGACGGCAGTGGGAATGTCACAACTTTTGATTTCACCGATGTGGGGGGGGGGGTGATTTGTTTTATTTTATTTTGATGCTTGTAGTATAAATAAACAAAAGGGAAAAGTTAGAACGTCGAAGTCGTGAGCTCCATAATTTATAATTTCTTGTGTGCTATTTTTTTTAATTTTTTGTCACAATTGAAATTTCATGCTTCATACTTTTTATTTTCTATGTTCTTTGTTCAGAAGTTTTACTCTGAGGAGAAGTTGTACAGAGTAAAATGTCTATTTACTAACATAATGCTATTATCGAAAGAGATTGCAACTCGAATTTAATTTGGACAAAATTCTAAAAATAAAGTGATATTAGGGATAAATAAACAGTATAGGTAAACAGAAGAGGTTAATGTGCATTTTCACGTGCCTCACACGTGACTTTTCCATCCAAACTAACGGCAATTTCAAACGGTGGACGAAAATTGTAAAATCACTAGTTATTTGAAGCAATCTTTTCTCTTTTTTTCCCATCTCACCCATCTTCTCTCTTGTCCTTTTTTTTTTCTATTTTTTCTCTTCTTCCTTTTTTCGTCCAAATCCTTCTTCTCTCTAACAGAAGCAAGTGGTCGGACAAAGAATTGTCGGCACCCCATATCTTCTATGCCCTCATGGCGGCGCTCCACGAGGCCTGAACCACCACGATGCTGTTGTCGTGAGCAACAGCAGCCCCTTATCGCCATGAGAGTCGATCTATTATTGTCGTCCGAGAAGAATGAGATCAGTCTCCATGCGGGTGGAAATTAGACGGTGTTTTTGTGGTGACGATGGTGGGGATGGTGATGGTGTGGTGTGACGACGGTATGGTGACAATGGAAAGACAGATCTAGAGTTTTTGGTTAGATCCGGCGGGGCGGAGAAAGTCGCGCATGCTAGACCCCTAATCGACTATGTTAAGTTTTAATCGACTATGCCCAGTAGTCGATTAAGGTTTAATCGACTATGATCACTAGTCGATTAAAGTTAATCATTACATTTTTAAATTCATTTTTGAACTTTTGGTTATTGATTCCCGATTTTGCCATGTGTAGTCGGACTTGGGCATTTAGGTAATGTGTTTTTGTTTTGTCATTGTCAATCCATCATCCAATTTCTATAAATCAATAAAATGTTTGTATATCTTTTGTTTTGTAAAAAATAGCTGGTTTTCATTTTATTTTTTGTAGTTGTTTTTGTTATTTGTTTCGGTTGGTTATTGTTTGGATTCTTTTGTTGAATCGTGTTGGTTTTGATTGAATATATTATGGTTGTTGTTGTTGTTGTTACTTTTAGTAATTAATTTCATTATTCAACCACAATTTTAGGTGTTAGTTCGTTAATCAACTATTCCCTTAGTCGATTGATTCGTGACAGAGAAAAAGTATTACAAAAAATAAAAAAATAATAATAACAATAATAGAAAGTTATTTTTTTTTAAATTAAAAAAGATATTAAAAAATTAAAAATTAAAAACAAAAATTAATAAAAAACGGGGGGGGGGGGGGGGGGGGGGGGGGAACAAAACTGGGGATTTGTGTAGATGGAAAAAAGATAGTGGATTATTAAGGAACGGAAAGGAGCCTGGGTTTACATTTACATCAAAGAGTGAAATATGGGTTGGACATCTCCATATTAATGAAATTTTTTGGAGGTTCTCAAAGTGCCCCATTTAATTAAGGCAAAAATCAGCCCTTTGTAATTTGGAATTACCGAAAACATCCTCATGTTCAATAAATCAACAAGGACCCTCCTATGAAAATCAGTCAAATCAAATAAGGTCCTTGACAGCTTATCGTGGACACCGCGCACAGAGTGGGCTACCGGGGGTAGATCTAGTAGGCCCCCTTTACCATGGCGGTTCGTAGAAAGAGGTATCTAATCGTAGCCGTAGATTATTTCACAAAATGGGTAGAAGCTGAGGCGATATCACGAATTACTGAAGATGAGGTGATGAAATTTATTTGGAAAAATATTTGTTGCCGATTTGGAATCCTGAGAATTATTATATCTGATAATGGCACGCATTTCAATGGTAAAAAAATAACAGAATGCTGTACGGAGATGAAGGTCGCCCAACGTTTCACATCCGTAGCGCACCCACAAGCAAACGGGCAAGTCGAGGTAATCAACACGATCATGGTGGATGGTATAAAAAAACGCATGGAACACGCGGGTGGTGGTTGGGTAGAAGAATTAGATTCATTCCTATGGTCTTATCGAACATCACCTAAAAGGGCTACCGGAGAAACACCTTTCAGTTTAGTTTATGGGATGGAAGCGATCGTGCCGGCGGAGATAGGCATGGAATCGTTAAGAGTTCGCGAATATGACGATAGAGAGAATGAAGAAATGATGCGAGAACATTTAGACCTTTGCTACGAAAAGAGAGAAGTAGTAGATTTAAAGATTAGAGATAGCAAAAATCGCATCAAAGCCAGCTACGATCGAAAAATCAATCCGAGAAGTTTTCAAGTAGGCGATCTCGTATTACGGCGAGCCGATGCATTGAAACCCACAGGCAAACTGGAGGCCAATTGGAAAGGTCCTTACACAGTGACGAAGGTCGCAGCGGGGGGCGCCTACGAGCTACAAGACCAGAAAGGGAAGAAAATACCAAGAACATGGAATGTGTGCCACCTTAGGAAATTCTATGCGTAGTAGATCACTACGACAGGTTAGTAAAAAAAAAAAGTTGTATTTCTCCTGAATAAGTGAATTCTTTTCGCACATGGGCCCCGGCCCCGTGGTTTTTCCTCTCATTTCGGGAGGTTTCTACGTAAAAAAATTCTTTCGTGTGTATCCTTTTTATTTATCGCAAAAAAAAAAAAAAAAAAAAAAAGAGAGGAAGAAAGGGTTGGAAGATCCCCGTGGCTGTGGCCCAAAAGGTAGTCGCTAACATACAAAAAGGGTTGGAAAATCCCCGTGGCTTTCGCCCAAAAGGTAGTCGCTAACATATAGAAAGGGTTGGAAGATCCCCGTGGCTCCGGCCCAAAAGGTAGTCGCGAACATACAGAGAGGGTTGGAAGATCCCCGTGGCTCCGGCCCAAAAGGTAGTCGCGAACATATAGAAAGGGTTGGAAGATCCCCGTGGCTTCGGCCCAAAAGGTAGTCGCGATAGTACAAAAAGGGTTGGAAAAATCCCTAAGGCTGCAGCTCGAAAAAAGGAAAATCAGAGGGTCGTAAAAACGAGAGGAAACATCCCCAAGACCTCGGCGGGGAGAGTTAAGACCAAGAGCTTGCTACAAGATCCCCCGGAACCTGAGAAACCAACCGCTTCGTACGAGCTAGCCCTTCCGACCAGAAGAATTTGGAAACGGGAAGAGCCCTCCGGAAGAAAAGCATGGACTTCCAAAGCCTCGCCAGAAAAGCCTTAACAACTCATCCCTAAACTGCTCGCCAAGAGGAGTATGAAGGAACTCCATCCGACCCACACGGCGACCTTCTTCGTATCGCAAGGAGCTATTGTCCATGGCTTCAGACAGTTGGCTCAGTGTATGCTTATGCTCCTTCTCCATCAAGGCCATCTTATCTTTAAGCGAATCGTTCTCTACGCGCAGGCTACTCATGTCTTCCTCCAATCTTTCATTTCGCTTCTCCACCAGCTGTTTCTCGTCATTCAACTGCTTACGATCTTTCTTCAACCGATTATACGCTTCGCGAAGGGTATCACTCCGCTGAGAGGGGCAAGTGGCCCACAAAGTCTGCAATTGTATATGAACTAGAATTATGAGAACATAGTCCTTCACCGAGAAATAACAAAAACTAAAGGGGGAAAGGGGAAAATGGAGAAATAGCAAAGGCACCTTTGCCAAATGGTAGTTGGAGCGATCAATGCGGTTGTTCAGGCTCATTTTGCCGCATAACTCGCGATCTCTAGGAGTCGCCTGCTCGCGAAATATCTTGCCAATCTCAGTGCCATCCTCGCATTCAGCAAAACTAAAACCCTCCCTCACAGGAGTCAAGCCTGACTGGGATTGCACCCTAGCACCCGCACTCGAACTCAAGTCAATAACGTTCGGGGGTTGAGAATCAGAAGAGGCGCGAGCCCTCTTGCGCGAAGAGGAACCAGCCGCGATCTCTTTCTTCTTGCGTTTCTCCGAGATGTCCATCTCAGCGAAGACGTCAACATTATCGGGTAATATCGGCTGCGAAGAGGAATGTTGGGCCAGATCACCAATATGGGTAGGGACCATCGGAGCCGTCTCTCCTTCTGGAAAGATGTCGAAGGAACTCTCTTCACTGTAGAAGAGTTTGTTGAACTTCATCCCTGCGAAAAAGAGCATGTGTGGTTAAGAGAAAATGCATAAACACACACTGTTGAAGGCACATAAGGATAATAAAAGCTATACTTATGGTGCGATAAGGGGTGGCGGTTGAGCTGAGCCATCTCAAGCCGAAATGCGTCAAGATGCGCGAATTCCGAGTTAATTTTTCCACATGAAACCAACCCGGGCGAACTAGATTCAAGAAGTCCCTCAAGGTAGAATCCATGCGAGGTTTGTCAAAAGGAGGAGTCTCATTGATCATCGGAGTAGGAAAGGGAAATGGGGTAGAGGAAGAAATATAAACGTAATATCGATCCCAATAGTGCACCCTGTTTGGGCACTTGTCCATAAACTTAGTGCCAGCTCGAGCAGCTAAGTAAAACATATAGGGGGAGTACTTCTTCGCAATAAAACAAGCGAACAAGCGATCATCGGTTGGTTCTATTCTTTGCCACGCCAATACACAATAGAAGACCGACATAAAGCGAATAGAATTAGGGTGGAATTGGTTGATAGGGATACCGTACTTCTCAGAGATGGCGAGGAAGAACGGGTGAAGGGGAAGAGCGAGGCCAGCATAGAACTGGCCTAAATGGAAGGTGACGCTATTAGGAGGAGGAGAATAAGGTCGCTCGTTCTCGCGAGGGATCGCAATAGAAAAACCCGAAGGAAGGCCCACATCGCGCATGAATAGTTCTATATGGCGAAGTGTTAGAAGGGAACTTTCTGAAATCCTCGCCTCCCCTGATTTAGCGTTTTTTCTAACCTTTTGAGTCACCGGTCGAGGCCCAAGGTTTATAATGGCGCGAGATATGTCAGAAAGCGTGCCAGAAGAGGAGGAGGAGTCAGAAGAGGACGAACTAGAAGACGAGGATGACCCTATAGCTAAAGAAGGGTCCTCATTCGAGGCAATTTACGCTCGGCAGAAGAAGGAGGACGAAAGGACGACGATGAAGGGTCAAAAGCCATAATACAACGATTCCAGAATTACAAAGCAAAAAGGGGGGTTTTATAGACGTATTAAAGAACAAAGAAAATGAGGCAGAGAACGAAAAAGTACCTGATATCTTAAAAAAGGGAAGCTAAGGAACGCGCAAGATTGGTTTTCGCGGTGGGCGAACTTGAATAATGGAGCGAGAAGTGAAAGGGAGAGACGGAATAATAAGTTTGGTAAAAGAAAAAAAATGAAATGAAGGAGAAAGTATATAGAGAAGGAAAAAGTATGATGAAACGATCCCATAAAAGAGACCGTCGGATCAAACGTTGACGGAAGGCGGAGATTAAGACACGAGGCCCGGGTAGGTGTAACGGACAGAAATCCCTAAACAGGTGTCCTATCACGATTGGGCAGTGACAACTACAGAAAAGACGAGAAGATGATAGGTCTCCCACGTGCGAAGCGCGCGGGACTCGAGGCGCCGGGCAATGATGACGAAGTATTGGGAAGGAGCGCATACTTGCATAAATAAAGACGTGGTGGAGAAAAGCTAAAGCAATTAGTGGTGTAAAATTCACCTCATTTTTTCGCGATTTTCTATGCTTCTCTCTTTCTTCGATGCCCCTCCCACACCAAGCGTATTCTCCAGCGAACCAATTTTATAGGTTCACTCGAGAATAGGGGGGAGTAGATGATAGGGTCCAGTTTGTCAGCCCAGCCATTTGTGATGGGCCCAGAAGCAAAAGGAACACTCCACAGGGGGATTAGGCCAAGCGGGCCGGATCTCATGGTAACTAAGCCGAAACGGACCTATCGAAGAAAACTTGGCCCAGAGAGTAACATATATCTTTTATTGGGTTTTCCTCCAATACGCTCAAACGAAGCCCAATAGAAACGAACGTCGGCGAGAAACGACGACCCAAGCGAATTAATGAGCGACCAAAGCCCTCATAATTAAGATTGGAAGAATCGCGGACATTAGGGGAACGGCGCGATCTCGGCGTGAGATTAAGATTAAGAGGCAATCGGATCTTCTATATAGGGCCTAAGATCGAGATCGAGCAAATCAGGAGAAAGGGACGGGAGTAATGGACGTAATTTGTTCCCTTGATTGCCGGGAAACAATTAGCCTATAAAAACCTTTGTAACAACCATCTTGAAGGACACGAACACAATAATATAATAAAAAGAGAGCAAAAAGATATTAAAAAGCAATTTATCATCAATACACTAGAATTTCCATCCAAGGACTCATAACCGGGGTTCCGGTGGGAATCTTGAAGGTGCGAATTTTCGACACCTTCAGGTTGAACTGGAGAAAATACCTGTGTCGTTCTCGAATTGGCAGATCACTGAAGAAATCATATGTGGTTCCTTAGAGAAAAGGGTTCGAGAAAGTCGAAGTTTATCTGGTGACAAACACCAAGCACGTGAACAGAGCACGCGCGGTATTTCAGCATCAACAGAAAGAGAAAAACAAGTATAGAAGCGACAGAAAGAGCTACACAGCAGCAGCAACAGCAGTTCGTACCTCGCCGCCTTCGACGGTGCATCCTCGGCGCCATCATCAGCTTAGACACAAAATACCACATATTCAGCCCAAAATCGAGTAGCTGCAGAGCTATCTTCTCTCGCTAAAAAAATTGAGTTATTCCAACTCAACGGGGGAAATGTGTCGAAAATGGTAATAACGTGTCTTCACCAGGTATTTTTAATTTTAGTTTGACGATAAGACCCTTTAGTTTCTATGAAATTAGATTTTAATCCACTCGACAATCTTAAAATTATTCAAGAAGTTAAAATGTAGAGTCAAGTAATTTTACGATAACATTTTTACACTCATTCCTCTATAAACAATATAAATTAATAAGATTAAACCTATAAATTTGTTTGTTTTTCAAATAGATCTAAGGAATTTAAACAGCTTAAAGAGGCTACTATAAGTCTCATATAACTTAGATAAGACCTAGATACGATTTTTAATCGTCGCTCTAAAATTGCTCTTTATGTTTACTATGTTTACTTTAAAATCAAATCACAATTAAAATCCTTTTAACATGCTTTGTTTCTTTCTACCAAAACAAGAAGTTCAAAATATTTTTTTTAAAAGATCCCGAATCTTCAATACAAAATTGCTATCGTAAACCATAATGGTCAAAAATCTATTTGCAGTTTCATAAAAGCAATACATCATATGCAATAAAGTATGCGGCACTTCATTGAATCATAAAGTGAGTGGACGATACCATTCCAACAAAAAATATGTATAGTTGAAATTTAAAACCTAGGGTTGCCAAAAAATTATGTATAACAAAAATTCTCACAAATACAGAACTCATCGAAGCACATAAATTGAAAATTATCGACCTTAATCTCCAAAGCATGGCAAAATTACTCAGATAATATTTACGTAATGATTAGATTAGATCCATTCTGGCAGCTTACAGAAATAAGCAAATTTGAGCAGCAGAAAGCAATCATTACTCAACAAAATATTAAGACAGCTAAAAGATGTATGATGTGATAAGACCTTGAGTCCCGCAGTATTAAGTTTTTTCTCCATTTCTCGACAAACGTATTTCATTTTGTTCTTCTACGTGCATTTATTTTGTAATACTTCTACCAAAATTATAAGTCTTGACACACTTTTCGACAAAGTAAAAAAGTGACCACGTTTGATTATTTTTATTTCTTGTTTTAATCATTAATTGTTATGGATGCATGCAAGTGTATATTTTCTACTTCCATTCAGTTAAATATGGACTTGTTGCATTTTCAAGATAGCACATGTAACTAACATGGCGGATCCAATGTGATATTTTGATATTGAAAATTTTACGTGCCAACTTACAGACTCTGACTATATGATCTCCAAACCTGACAATCTCAAGCACATCAATTTTACGTGTTACACTTACGTAACTGTTAAGTGTATATTTTTACACTTAATTGTACTTTTTAATTGGAGCTTTTGGTGTGTTTTAACGATAATTGGTGCTTAAAATGGTTGTTATTTGTATTTTAGGTACAAATTGAAGAATTGGCAACTTATGGGGTGAAAAGTGCAAATTCGGAGAAAAAGTGGGCCGAAAGTGAAAAAATCAAAACTCTGAAGAATTAAGGACCGGACGGACGTCCGGATTTCAGAACTAATTCTCGCACGGCCGTCCGGGTCAACGAAGTGGCGCAGTGAAGGAATTTTAATTACACAAGGAAACCGCCCTTTTTTATATTTTTGCACCCTATTTAAAGGCCAAATAGCACACAATTAGGAATCTATCTTTTATCTTTTACACATGCAATCTAGGAGCAAGAGAACGGAGCAACGAAGACGAAGACTTGACGAATCTTTTTCATAGTTCTCCCTTTAATTTTATTTTCCGATTTTTATGAACTTTCGTATTTTTATTATTATGTTTTTCGTAGAGAACATGAGTAGCTAAGGGGATGTTTGGCTATGTTTCCAATGGGAATTTCTAGTTTTCAAAATTTCTGATGGAAAAAATAGATTATTGGTTTTTGTGTAGAAAATGGGAATATGTTTGGATGAAGTGGTATTTTTAGTTTTATGTAGGTGTGGAAATGGGAATATGTTTGGTTGTTGTGAGTTTTTTTAGGAAAGTACGTGAAAAAATAGAAAAGAATAATTGAGGATTATTATTATTATTATTATTATTATTATTATTATTATTATTATTATTATTATTATTATTATTATTATTATTATTATTATTATTATTATTATTATTATTATTATTATTATAATAATAATAATAATAATAATTATTATTATTATTATTATTATTATTATTATTATTATTATTATTATTATTATTATTATTATTATTGCTTATTTTGTTACTATTATTATTATTTTTGTTTTTTTATTGTTGTTATTATTATTATTATTATTATTATTATTATTAGAAGAAAGAGAAATTGGGAGGAGAGATAGTGTAGGTATTAATGAGGAGAGAGAAATGTGAGGAGAGAGAAATGAGAGAAGAGATAGTGTATATATTAATGAGGAGAGAGAAATGATGGTGGAATAAATTATATAGGTTAGTTAGTAGGTTTTAGTAGGTTTGGAAATTGAAAAATATATGAATAGTGTATTTTCAATAGAAATTTGATAAGAAAAAAATGGGTTTTTCTGGATAAAATTATCAAACAAACATGATCTCGGTTTTATGAATAGTATAAAACTGGAAATGGGTTTTGGAAATAAAAACAAACATCCCCTAAGTTTTTATTCTAGGATTTTGTTGGAACCCTATGTGGTAGTTCGAACCTCTTTTTCGACTTTTATGCAAGTTTAATTCTTCGATTATTTCTTCTATTTTGATCTTAATTAGCGCATGAACGTAGCTAATTTATGTTGCTATTAGTTATTGTTAGAATTGATTGACAGATCGTTTTAATAATTAGAACAGGGATAGAAGAGCCTTCGAGCAGTTTTCACCGGATAAGTGTGTTAATTGCATGTATTATCGTAGACATATAGATAATACCTTAGGTAGCCGTTTACGAGACTTGTTATTTAATGCTTTATTCATACTAGGTTTGCATAGACATATAGTGAATCGTTTATGAATAATAGACTTATAATACACGCGATAGCTGGTTATGAGTAATTTCGTGTCTTGGGTTAATAATCGGGAATCGTAACTTGCTATTTTCTCGTGTTTTGCTTTCTTAATTAGTTTAATTGTTTTAATTTACTAATTTGACAACCTTGCGTAGGCTGGATAAAAATCATAATTGTTAAAATTTGGTACTTAGGATTAAATAATTTGAGTATTCCCTGTGGGATCGACATCCGACTCTCACGAGTCCACTTTACTACTTGTTTGCGATACGTGCACTTGCGTGTTAGGTATTTCACCCAACAGTAACATAAGCATTCCAGCAGTACACCTAGTATCATGCACAAGTGCATGTGTATATATACACTTACATATATACGTAAACGTGTACGTGCATACATACGCATACGCACATGCACGCACGAAGACATAAATATAACATTAAATGAACGATTATTCAGATTCCCCAGAGTCATAATTGTAAATTTAAGCTTAATGAACACGACCAATGAATGCAATTTCTTACCTCAAATATATCCAACCTCCAAAATAACTCTGTGCTTGTCTGGTTGCCCTGGAGAAAAATAATAAGAAACAATAAGCAATAAAGCTATTGAGTTTAATAGTTCAAAAATATTTATGTTTTCATGAAACTTAAAGTTCTTTTCAAGCGATTATCATCGAGTCAAAATAGTTAACATACGGGAGTCAGTAATTGATTCCGACACACTTCGTCAGTAATTGAATACCAAGATTAAAATGTACCTACACAAATTCTAAGCCGCCGCCGCCGCCGCCACTAAGCGTAGTGCTTTCAGAAAACGCTGTCGCCAGCCGCCGCTCAGCCCAAAAAATTTGAGCCATCTTCGTGCAATTCAAAGAGAGAACGGAGTGAAGTAAAGTATCGGTGGAAAGAGATAGAGAGAGAGAGTGTGGGAGTTATGGCAGGTGTTAGGAATATGATGTGGGAATTCTTCATGTTCTTCCATCCCTATCAAATTACTCTGCTATCAAATACCTCTTGTATTTACTTTCTTTTCATTTCTTTTTTCTTTTTCCTTTTCTCTTTGCCAAAATATTTTTTGTATCATTAGGGTCTCCTTAAAAATATTGGTGATGTTTGCTTATGTTTTCAGAAGCCATTTTCCAATTCTTTAATTTATACTATTCATACAATTGAGATCATATTTGTTAGATAATTTTATCGAGAAATTCATATTTTTTTTCATATTTCTATTAAAAATACACTATTTATATATTTTTTTCAATTTTCAAACTTATTATTAACATATATATTTTATTCCACCAACTCATTTTTTTTCCTTCTATTTATCTCTCCTCGTTAGTATCTACACACTATCTCCTCATTAATAATAGGGTCCATTTGATATACACCCCTCAAATGGAAAATATATAGGGATATGTTCACCCCTAAAAATCTTTTTCTGAGATACCCCTAGAGAGACAAAAGTATTATTGTGCCATTATGTGAAATTTTAGCCCAAATGCATTCAGTATTTTGACCAACTACATTTATCATTTTAGACATGCATTTAGTATTCTGTACTGCATATATCATGATTTTTCATTTAATATTTTTTTTATTCATGTATAATACACTGTCCTACTATTTTATTTTTTTATAAATTATTTTTTTAATATTTCGATTGTTATTAATTTTTTTAATTTTTTATATATTTTTTTAATTTTTTTAATTTTTTATTTTTTTATTTTTTTAATTTTTAATTTTTTAATTTTTTTATTAATTCAAATTTAGGAAAAATTATTGTACTGAAAGTATACACTACAGTGTCAATAGTCATGTATAGTTATATATAGTCTTATACTATTTTTTTTACCCCAAAATTCATCTACACCAACGAAATTCACAATTTGGATCTTGATATTATAAATCAACTAACAAACAAAATGAAAAAACACAATCACATGCATATGTTCTTCAAACATGAACAAATATTACTGTACATTAAAAACCTATAGTATACATATAACTATATGTTACTACATATGCCTATAGTTATCTACAATTATTTATAGTTATATATAGTGACATAAAGTCAAGACTACTGTAGCATGAATCCAACTTCACAAGGCACTTCACCGCATATTACGTGTCATAAAATTATAATAAAAGCAAAACCTGCAACAAAAAAATACGAGTTAAAGAGCAAAATGGAACGTGCGAGGTAGCATGAAAAATACAAAAAAAAATGATTTTTTTTTATAAATTTACTGTACTAAAATCGACTACAAATAACTATAGTGTACTACAATTATTATAGTCATGTATAGTTTATATGTAGTCAATAGTCATGACTATACATGACTACATATGACTGACTATATATGACTGTATATGACTAAATATAACTGTATATTCACCTGACTCAAATTACCTATGTAAGTAACCACTACTGGTTAAATTTCTATTACACACAAACAAAACTCTCACACTTGAGGCATTTCAAATCATCTTCAAATAAATACAAAAAATAAATTACATATGATTTATAATAAAAATGAAAAAAATAAGAATCAAACAAAATAAAAAATCAAATTAATTCAGAAAAAAAATTTAATATCAATTGTCCACAGGTATCACAGTTGAGGCATTTCGAATCATTTTCAAATAAATACAAAAAATAAATTACATATGATTTATAATAAAAATGAAAAAAATAAGAATCAAATTAATCCCAAAAAAAGATTTTAATATTAATTGTTCACATATCTTAAAAAACATAGTAGATCTGGTTTTTTTTTTTTTTTCAAGAAATAGTAGATCTGGTTTGAGCCCTCCCCAACCAAAAAAAAAGAGACGAAACTAAAATAATAACCTAGAAATCATTTCAAACGGAAGTAGATGTTTTAATAGAGAGTTCAAAACGGTGGGAGGAGCAACGACGACCGGCACAAGGCGGTGGCGGAGCAGCGGAATGCGGTGTCGGAGCAGCGGTGGGGAACAGTGACAAGCAGCACAAGGCGATGGGGGAAGGTGATCTAGCCGCGGAAGATTTGTCTATAAAGAGGAAGAGTTAGAGAGAGAGATGAAGAGAGAGGGGAAAGTTAGAGAGAAAAAGTTGGAGATAGATGAAGAGAGAGGAGAAAGTTAGAGAGAGACATGAAGAGAGAGGGGAAAATTGCCCGTGAGCTTGAGAGAAAGAGAGAGTTAGAGAGAGATATGAAGAAAAAGGGGGAGAACGGCTGTGACTGGAAAAAAGAAGAGTGTGCTAGGGTTTTGTGTATTGTATTAAAACTAAAAGGATAAAATAGGTACTTCAAGTTGTCTAGGGGGGTCTCCCTAATTAAGATCAGAATTTGAGTTTTTGAGTAGGGGAGAAAAATTTATTGGGCCTCTTCATATATATTTTCAAAACTAGGGGGTTATCACTCATTTCCCCTTGATAATATCTCAACCCCACTCTCTCTTCTAATCTTATAATAACTAGCATTTTTCCCCGTGCGATGCACGGAATATTATTTCAAAAGTGAAAACAGATAATCAATTTAATACAAAATAAAAAAATATAGTACACTAACCTTGTAAAATTTAATAATGTAGTATTATCATATTTTATATAACATTAGCTTTTATAAATTTTACATATTGAGATTTATAATCCAAATATATAGATTAAGATTTAACCATTAGGGAATGATTCTTTACTGTTTAGTTTCAATTTTGATAATTGTTAAAAATTATAGTTAGAAATTAGTAGAGAAAAAATATTAAAAATAAATATTTCTTTTATATATAAGATAATAATAATAATAATAATATGATAATAATAATATAATAGTAATAATAATTAATAATAATAATAGGCGTTATTGGGCATAATAGAAATGTATCGCCGTTGACAATACATTTATGTAATTGTACTGGCGTTGACAGTAAATTAACGTAATATTATTATTAAATTTTTCTTTTGTTATTTTTTTTATTAATTTTGTTTGATTTGTTGACAAATCAACATAATTATATTACTGTCGTTGACAGTAAGATAACTGTAAACACAATAATATTTGTAGCACCCCCCTCGGGTCGGGCGATAAATCGAACCGGTTTATCGGAAAACTTTATTTAGATAGCGGAAGCAAAAGGGATCTCTTTGTAATTTTTAAAACTTTTGAGTAGGACCAAAATGTAATTTAATAAAAATCTCTTTTTGGGGCATTTGAAAGCCTTGAGAATTTCGAAACTCCTTAGGGTGATTTGGGTCGTTAAAAAAATTTCTCGTTTTAAAAGAAAACTTGGGAAAGGGAGATTATTATTCGAGTGCTACATTTATCTAACTATAGGTTCTAATTCGGGTTCGAGAAGAAATCAGAGTTTTAGAATATTTGGTGAATAGGGATTTTCGGGCAAGAAATGCAATTATCGAAAATAAGCGGACCAACTATATTATTATCAAAATAAGGCCCGTACTAGATAAGAGTTTAATTTCCCTAACGGGGAAATATTAGAGTTTAAGGAAACGGAAATACGGAAATCGTTTATAAGTTACATCACCAAAAATAACATAAGCATAGTTTATAGACCCCTCGTACGACCCTCCAATAGCTTCGGCCAAGACTCCGATTCACTACTCGATCCATTCCGATGCGGGATTTCTACTACTACCTGCAATCAAAGAAGTATCTATATGAGCTATTAAGCCCAGTAAGAAATCCGAATGGATAACGAGGTTTTAAAATATGGTTTTACGTACTTATATTAGTATATACACATAATCATCACACCTTATCATTCGTCGGCAAACGAACACACACACATAAACACGAAAATTCATTCAAGCACGTAAACCGATGCAAATGCTGAAAATTACCATTTTACCCTTTTTATCGACTCAAATGCATGGAAATTACTAATTTACCCTTTTCGTGCAAATGCATGAATGAAAACATTTTCTGTCTTTCGGATCCGCGAAGTATTAACTTCCTTACTTGGGTGATAAGCCTATTATTCTGAGCCCGTTCTTTCGGTGGAATCAAACCACCCCTTTTTCTATAGTAACTATGGTTGGGATACGGGCCCCCCCGTATCCCCGTCTTATCCAACCCCAAGCATTCCATTAACCTTTCCTTTCGTAAAAATGAAATCTCTTTTTATGCAAGACCATGAGACGAATGAGACTCTAAAAAAAAATGACGACTCTACGACATCACAAATATCAATCAACGAGCATACAAATAAAATTCAATTATCCACATAATACACACATATACACGGTAATTACACACATATCATACACATATATACATATAGCTATTTAAGCATATCACATAATTCACATTATTATCATATCATGTATTTATATAAAACACACACACACACAGCAGCAGCATACACACACACACACACACACACACACGGCACACACATATACACATAACATGCAGCACACACACACTTTAATTAGCATTTAATTAGCAACTCATGCTCTTAAAGCACCAACATTTCTATCTTTTCATTTATGGGATTTCTCCCCCTTTTACTCATTTACTGAATTAAAAATTCTTACAGCCCCTTAACATAGTTCAGCTGCAGATTTTAACCATTAATTTACCTTCCCACAATTAATGCACAAGGCATAATGATTAGCACACAAGAGTTCTATTTATGACACATGCACAAGCAATATTTCGAAATAATAGCAAATAGCATCCAAAAATTCTCAAATTTAATTATAGGCTGCATAACGGACTAAATTATCAGATGCAAAAAGAATTTTTCAATTTCCTCAAAAACCGGATTTATAAAAATTAAAATACTCGGCAAGTAGTATTGAAGCCAAAAATGATTTTCCCAACAAATATTAATTCTAAACTAAGGCCAAATAGCAAATAATCAAATTCCACTTACTCCTACTGATATTTTAAAGATGAAAACATTTTTCATGCCGAAATTTTGAGAAATTGCAGATTAGTCCTAAAGATTCATAGATCTACACATGCAACCCCAAAAATCTTGAAAACTCATTTTCTTTTTCCAAAATTCCCAAAAATTCGAAATATCAAACCTTTAAACCCAAAATGCTTAGATTCACAGATTATGACATGGATTAGACATGCAAGAACACAAATAACAAGATTAGCACAAGATTTCGGATTTTACACAAAAAGCCCTAATTTTTTTGAAAAGTGAAGAAATCTTTTAGGAAATTTCAAAAATCCTTTTTCATACTATGATACCCTTCGATTGCAGCAAAAAATTCGAGATTTCTTACCTATCAAGAGTGTTTGGCCGAAGAAAGAAAAACCTTCAAAAGAAAGAGGGTTTTTAGAGAGAGAAAGGAGGATGAAGAAAATGAAGAACACAAGGATACAATGTTACCTCCTTCAAGAAGTGGCTCCAAGATTGAACCAAGCTAGTTGAATGGAGAAGGTAAGAGCTTTGATATCAAGTAGGGAGGAGTTTAAATCTCCCGTAAGAGGGCAAGTGTTTTTCATGGTATTTTTAGCATATTCAAGGGTGAAGCTTATATAGGGGATTTGCATTTTGATTTCTCTATTTTTTTCTTGAAGAATTTTGAGGTGTTGGCCGATGGAGGAGGTGGTGCTTCGGTGGTGATGGTGAAGAGAAGACAAGTGGGAGTATAGGTGTAAGAAGATGAAGATAGATGGGTGTCTCTTGGAATGACTTAGCATGCTTGAGTGTAGGATTAGTGTAAATCCCCACTCTTTGCCAAGTGTCATGCATCTTTTCTAATTATTTATTAATTAATAAAATCACTAATTAATCCCACACACACACACACATATATTTAAATATATATTTCACTTATGTAGGTCTAGCATGCATATGCATATAACTATATATGTATGCATACATATACGTATTTATGCATGTGTTATGCATGTGATTATGATTAAGTCATGAAATCATATAAATAAATTACTTATACACATAAGTCACATAATTTAATCTAGCACATAATTATCAATAATTAATCTACTTAAGCACATAATTATCGAAATAAAATTGGCACGTAATCGTCCAATAATTTCCTAGCACATAAGGCGTATAATCAACTAGGCATATACAGATTATTAGTATAGGCAATATAAGGCACTTAAGGAATTCAAGTTAGTGAAATTCCTAATAATTTCTACGTGAGAATTTTCGGGTTATGGAGTTTTGGTTACTGATTAGGGTTTCGAAAATGTGGGGTGTTACAATATTACTGTCAACCACATCAATATTATTATATTTTTTTTGGTTTTTTTATTTTGTTTGAGTTATTCACAGAGTAACGTAATAATATAACTATCTATTATTGTAATATTACTGTAAACACAATAATATTACTATGGTTGACGGTATGATACGATCCTAGCAAGCTCAAAGATGAAGAACTGGAAGAAGCGCAAGCCTACGAGTTTTAAGAGGACATTCGAGTTTTCCTTGGAGAAAAAAGGCTGGAATCAAACGTTTAAGATGTCTATGGTTTGGAATTGGAAGAAAAGAAAGAGAAGAATTCGTTGGACAAGTCGAATTCAATGCATCCAAGATTCTCGCCTATTCTGGCAGAGGTTATCATTAGAGTTATAACTCTCGTATCAGAAGTCCATTTAAGCTGATTCAAAATGATTCGGAAACCTAACTGAAAGATCTACAACTTTTATGTTTTGAGCGATATTCGAAGTGGAACAGTGTCGAAATTGAGCTTTAATTGCATGCACGTGCACAGCCCAATGTCGCGAGTTAAGAAGGGTGATCCAGAAGTCGACTTGAATATCAAGTTATCTAATTTAATTATGCACGTTTTAATTTAGGATTTATTATATTTTTATTATTTTAGAGTCTTTTATGGTTATTATTTGCTTATTTATTTATTTCCTTATTATAGTTTATGTAGGAGTCATTTTCCTTGTGAAAAAATGAGTCTTTTTAGACCTTATAAATAGGTTGCCAATTTGGCTTATTTTATTGGACGAATTTTGATGATTTAATTGAGATTATTCTCTTTGGTTCTTTGAGAACTGTTCGAACATTTCGGTGGATTCCGTTTGTTCACCCTAACTTATCAATCGATCTTTCGCAATCGATCGTGGCGTCTTCGCATACCAAGGTTCTTGCCTCTCTATAGGCAATGTGTCAAGGTTCCACCCCATTGAATCCTTCTTTGGATGGTCCAGGGTTTGACATCCGAAGTATAGATATCGGGTCTCGTCACGATGTTGGCGTGGTTCTTATCATTTGGTACTCAGAGCCATCTTCCTGAGAAGGTTTCGCCTATCCTTTATCTTTATTTTTTAGTCAGTCTTTGTTTTCGTGTCTTTGTTTTGTTTTTCGTTCCATGTCTATTGTTGTTGAGTCTTCTAGTCTTTCGTTTTGTGTCCGTAAAAAAATAAAAAAGAAACAAAATCGAAATTTATTTTTTGTTTGGAGTTTCTTTGAGTTTAAGTTAGGTTTGTCTAGATTCCGGAAAAAAAAAATCAAATCAAAAAAAAAAAGAAAAAAAAGAAAGAACGAGTGAGTTTTGTTCTTCGTTAATCTCGTGAACTCTATTAAGTTTCTTTCTTGTGGCGTCAATATTATAACTTTGGTTCGTGGTTCTATATAGCCATTGGGTCAAGTTGGTTGTTTCATACTTTCGGTTTGCGTTTCAATATAAACGTTAGGTCGGAGTGCTAACAAGGAAAATTTAATCTTGTTTATTGGATGGGGAATTTCATTATTAATTTTTCGTAAAAAGGAAAAAAAAAAAAAAAACGTCCAAATACAACGAAGAACTTTCTGCCTCATGGATTCGCTTTCAATAATACTACACGCTCATTCCAAGGAATCGAATTCGAGGATGAATTCTTTTGAAGAGAGGGAGTATGATATGATCCTAACTAAATCCAATATGAAGAATTGGAAAACAAGGAAGAGTGAAATTCGTTGGACAAGTCGAATTTCATGCATCTCGAAAGTCCCATATAATTCTGGCAGAGTACACTATTTGGCTTTTTACTCTCTCATCTGAAGTCTAATTAAGGTGATTTGAATTGCTACGGAAGGCCAACTTAAAGATCTAAAACTTTGATGTTTTGATCCGAGAGCGATTTGGTGTGGAAGAGGTCAGAAATCGAGCTTGAAGTTAACACACGTGCACAGCCAAGTGTCTACTCGAGTTATGAAGAGTGTTCGTGTGGTCGACTTGATGTTTGGAGTTTGTATTTTATTATATTACGTTTTTTATATTAGGATATAATATATTTCTATTGTTTTAGAGTTATTTATGGCTAGGATTTTCTTATTTATTAGTTTCCTTATTATAGTTTAGGTAAGAGTCATTTTCCTTGTGAAAAATGAGTCTTTTTAGATGTTATAAATAGGCTGCCAATTTGGCTTATTTTAATGGACGAATTTTGATGATTTAATTGAGAATATTCTCTTCGGTTCTATAAGAACTCTTCGAACATATTGGTGGATTCCGTTTGTTCACCCCGACTTATCAATCGATCTTTCACAATCGATTGTGGCGTCTTCACATACCAAGGTTCTTGCCTCTTTATAGGCAACGGGTCGCGGTTCCACCCCTTTGAATCTTTGTTTTTGGATGTTTCGATCTTGCTTTCGCGTAAGGTATTAGGGTCTCGTAACAAGTTCTACGGGGTTCGTATCAGTTGGTAACCCGAGCCAACATCCAAAACAGGTTTCACCTATCTTTATTTTATGTTGTGTCTTCTAGTATATCTCATCTTTTCTTGAGTTGTGTTATTTAGAGTCTTCGTAAAAAAAAAACTACAAAAACAAAAATCAAATTTTATTTTTTGTTTAGATTTCTTTTTAGCCAAGTTAGGGTTTGTTCGTGTCAAAAAAAGAAAAAAAAAGAAAAAAAAAGTCGAATTTTGTTATAGTTTAGAGTTCCTTACAGCCCAAATTAGGGTTTATTAGTGTCAAAAAAATAAAAATAAAAGAATTGTTTCGATCATGTCCGAGAAGGCCGGTTATAAAGGAGAAAGAATTGAGCAGCGTTGGATGTCGCCAATGGATAAACGCTTCCAGGAACTCCAATATCAAATGGAAGGAATTATTACCCATCTAAAGGAACTACGCAAAGATCAACATGTTAGAGGGCCATACGTACGGCGTGATGTTCACCAACCAGTTGTACCTTATCCTGATAAAGAGGTAGATTGTGATGGAAATTTGGGTATGAACGCTACAAACTCAAGGAGGGAGAGTATGAGACGAGCGTCCAAATTGGAAACATCGAGCCGAGGCAATTTTGGTGGAGAAAGAGATGGCGTATATCAACACTTCAGGTCTATCAAGTTGACAATACCATCTTTCCAAGGTAAGAGTGATCCTGATGCGTACATTCAATGGGAAAGAAAGCTTGAGCTCGTATTCGATTGTCATTATTATTCCGAAAAGAAGAAAGTGAAGCTCGCCGTCGAAGCATTCATTGCCTATGCAATTAGTTGGTGTGACCAATTTGTCTTAAGTAGGCGCCGCTGTGGCGAACCACCAATTAAAGATTGGGAGTCCATCAAGGCAATCATGAGAAGGAGGTTCGTTCCTTCCCACAATTATAGGGAACTGAAGATGCAGAGCTTGAGACAAGTTAATAAGTTAAAAGAAAGGAGATCACCGAGTCGAAAATCATGGTGGAGCTGTTCATCAAACATAGATAGTGAATCAATACCAAGAGAGGCCACGTTCGATCCTCCATATGAGAATAAAGAAAGAACCGATTTGGAAAATGATAATGCCCTAGTTGAGGAATTGACGAGAGAGGGTGATTCGTTATCGCCACTTGAAAAGAAAGATACTTATCAAGGTTTTGAGTATGAGAACAGTCAAGCGAATTTGAAAATTGCTGATCCAATCGTTGAGGAAGAGGTTAATGAGAGTTCAGATCTCGAGTCCAAGGGGGAAGAAAATAGCAAACCCGCCCCACCAATGGAAGAAATTGAAGGTTCGGATTCGAGAACGAATCCTTTTGAAGAGGTGGAGAATGATGTGATCCATCCATGCATCAAAGCTAGTGCCGAGCTAACCGGATTGCAAACTCTTTCAATGCAAGCCAATGAAGATGGTGTGTTACGCGATGTGGTGGAGAGATGTGTAAGTTTGCTGCCAATGAGAGAGATCGATCGTGAGATCGATTGTCTTTATACTCCTTGTGACATTTGTCCGGATTCGAGGACGAATCCTTTTAAAGACGGGGAGTATGATACGATCCTAGCAGCTCAAAGATGAAGAATTGGAAGAAGCGCAAGCCTACGAGTTTTAAGAGGACATTCGAGTTTTCCTTGGAGAAAAAAGGTTGGAATCAAATGTTTGAGATGTCTATAGTTTGGAATTGGAAGAAAAGAAAGAGAAGAATTCGTTGGACAAGTCGAATTCCATGCATCCGAGATTCTCGCCTATTCTGGCAGAGTTTACCATTCGAGTTATAACTCTCGGATCTGAAGTCCATTTAAGCTGATTAAAAATGATTCGGAAACCTAACTGAAAGATCTACAACTTTCATGTTTTGAGCGAAGGAGTCTTTTATGGTTAGGATTTGCTTATTTATTTATTTCCTTATTATAGTTTAGGTAGGAGTCCTTTTCCTTGTGAAAAAAGAGTCTTTTTAGACCTTATAAATAGGTTGCCATTTTGGCTTATTTTATTGGACGAATTTTGATGATTTAATTGAGATTATTCTCTTTGGTTCTTTAAGAATTGTTCGAACATTTCGGTGGATTCCGTTTGTTCACCCTGACTTATCAATCAATCTTTCGCAATCGATCGTGGCGTCTTCGTATACCAAGGTTCTTGCCTCTTTATAGGCAATGTGTCAAGGTTCCACCCCATTGAATCCTTCTTTGGACGGTCCAGGGTTTGACATCCGAAGTATTGTTATCGGGTCTCGTCACGATGTTCGCGTGGTTCTTATCACGGTAGGTAATATTAATGTTGTTAGAGTAACATTAATGTCAACCACATCAATATTATTATTTTGTTTGGGTTTTTTTTGTTTTGTTTGAGTTATTCACGGAGTAACGTAATAATATTACTGTCTATTATTGTAATATTAATCTGGTCGATGGTAATATTACTGTTGTTATAGTAATATTACTGTCACTCACAGTAATATTAATTCTTTTGGTTTTTTATTATGTTTACATTTGTTGAATGGTCAACATATTAATATTAATCTATTACACAATAACAATGAGTTTTGTTGTGTTAATATTATTGTGCTAGAGATTAGTATAGCAATATTACTGTGTTAAACTGTAACATAGTTAATTTTACTGTGTTTAACAGTAATATAATTAATATTACTGTCAATCACAACAATATTGTTGTTTAAACGGACAAAAAAAAAAAAAGATGTTACATAAATAAAGGTTGAAAAAAATTGAAAAAGTCAACGCCAGAAACCGGTGGCGGGAAAATCACGATGAAAAAAAAATCAACGGCGGTGACAGACGAAATTGTCCATAAAAAAGTGTTTTGGGTCAAAATTGAATAATTTGTGAAATTTGGGGTCAAACTGAGGTTATATTAAAAAAAAGGATGTAATTGGAGCATATTAAAGTATGATGGACTATTTTAGTCTTTTACAAACCTCTCGACCATGTGTGAATTTTTTTGTAAAAGAGTTTATTGTCTGGATCTCTTTATGAATAAGTACCCATTGATGGGCTTATTTGTAAAGAGCCCATATTAATAATAATAATAATAATAATAATAATAATAATAATAATAATAATAATAATAATAATAATAATAATAATAATAATAATAATAATCATAAAAATAATCATAATAATAATAATAATAATAATAATAATAATAATAATAATAATAATAATAATAATAATAATAATAATAATAATAATAATAATAATAATAATAATAATAATAATAATAATAATAATAATAATAATAATAATAATAATAATAATAATAATAATAATAATATTAATAATAATAATAATAATAATAATAATAATAATAATAATAATAATAATAATAATAATAATAATAATAATAATAATAATAATAATAATAATAATAATAATAATAATAATAATAATAATAATAATAATAATAATAATAATAATAATAATAATAATAATAATAATAATAATAATAATAATAATAATAATAATAATAATAATAATAATAATAATAATAATAATAATAATAATAATAATCATAATCATTCTGGATCGCGATCTGGATCTTGATCAAAAAGTTTTCTGTGAACACCCCCAGATCGCGATCCAGAATGTCAGATCGCGATCTGGGTCTTGATCCTTTTTCGTTCCGTGACAACCCCCAGATCGCGATATGCAAGTTCCTGTATCGCGATTTATGTCCATTTCTTTATGTAAATAACCCAATATCGGTTCACAGTCAATTAACACATCTTTCACTATCGAGATATACGACAACGGAGGATATCTATGCTGCTCAATGTAATAACTCATAAACAAAACAAATGACTTGCAAATTTGCAATACAAATAAGATTTTTTCGCCAATTCAATAATTAATAAAGACATGGTACAAGGTGTCTAGGAAATTATTAAACCCAATAATTGCAAGGTGGGAGGTGTTTAGGCATTTTGCCCAAGTAATATAAGATACAAACATATGCAGAAAAACGAGGATCAGAAGAGATCGACAATATTGACACCTTTTTACTTTAAAATGAAATTCTAAATTGATTTGCAGAAGAAATAACGTACTAATTTTTTGATGTATTCGTAAGCGAAAACCGAAACTTCGGTTGTTTGTCCAGCAAAAAGGTCAACAGACTTGCAACTAACTTTAAATCAATGATGTGGTCTTGTAAAATGTTTTCTACATGTAGAGCTAAAATACCAGAGCAAGTATTTTATGCTAAAACACAACCAGAATAGTCGGGGGAAAAAAAAAAGGAAAAAAAAGTAATTTTATATCGTGTTACTCGCCAACAAGGTTTCAGTTGAGAAACTCAATCTGAATTCAATCAATGTACGAAATAACATCTGGTTAGATGAAACCCTAAATTCCAAACCCATGTTGTGACTCCTATCACACATCAAGAATTAACAATCAAGTCAAAATTAAATGAATACGTGTAAAATTCACGAACATACAGACATAGACATGAATAAAGTCCAGCTATTACAAAAGCAAACTAACTCCAACATAAATAAAACAAGCACGCAAGAAGTAGAAAAAATGGGTCACAACTACATGTAGAGTTCAAGAGAAACAAAACACATTCCATTGTATACCATTGGATATAAAGAAAGCAAGAATTTATCAAAAAGAAAATAATGGCATACACGGTACACCTAGGGAAGGCCTCTTGCAATGAGATGATAAAGGAATAAAGGAATAAAAAGATTTAAAGATAGAGAAAACCAATCAGAAAGCAAAACAAATACCAAATACAGCCTACTCCATAATTCCAAAAAAGCAAAAAGACCGAGGAAGTAAGAAAAGTCGACGGCAACTAACTTTGTTCGAACAAAATTTAAAAGGAGTTTTTTGCCTGAAAGAGAAACTTTAAGCTTTTCAATCAACGCAGAATGATACAAGTCTTGCTTACTGTTTAAGTTCTTGCCTATAGTATAAAAGGTATTCTATTCTCGTCATCAAATAATGGTCATCAAATCTAATGTTATGCCTCACGTGATTAGCCCACCTCAATCTGCAGCCCCTCCACAAATTTTCAGACCTAATATATACGACCAACTCAATAAATGAGTAATAACACAAGACAACGTACATATACATATACACACCCAAATTAATCTCGTTCACTTCTCATTCTATTCTCTTATATACTATTAACAAGCATGTTAAATGTGGTGTTGCCATTTCGAATAGTAGGTGGGGTTTCTTTAATATAATTTCATATATATATATATATATATATATATATATATATATATATATATATATATATATATGTATATATATATATATATATATATATATATATATATATATATATATAAAACAATTTTCCAAGATGACATAAATAGTAGAGGTCGAAACTTGGACATCATAAAAAGAAATCAGCAAGTGTGTGCAAAAGGATAGCAAAAACTGTTTCTTATATTTGAGTGACTAAAGCAATAAATAGATGCATGAATTCAACTTTTACGAATCTAGTCGATACAAGGAAAGTTATTCCTATGCAATGCCAATCTAGTAATATTTGTAAATTCTATGACAAGGCTAATTCACCTCTATATTCCAACAAAAAAATAATTTACTTCCTCAAATATGAGCACACTTCAACATAGTTTTCCATAATAAAGAAAATTAACATTAAAAGTCATACAAAGAAATGATTAAACGCCAATAAATACCTACGGCCGTAGTATTTTGCCCTTGCTCTATGTATCTTAGAGCTTTAACTTTTGACCGGAATGGTCTTGAAACACCTGGTGCGTAGTATTTCTTTATAAAAACAGAAACATCAATTCATCATTGACTCTTATTCTATCATGGCCGTCGATAATTGTTTCGATATCATAACTCTTATTATATCATAGTTGTTGTGAATCAACGGCCTTGTCTTCGTATCCGGTAAATTTTCCGGTCAACGGCCTTTTGTTTACTCGTTTCACCCATCCTTTGGGCATCCACGAGTCGTCATCCACTTCTCTTTTGTTGATTGGCTTCTGCACAAAATGTTAAATAAAATTAAAACTTCAAAAAGTGAAGCCTCCATTCACAGTTGACATGTCATTATTTCCATGTCCAAATCTCTAATTCTATTCAATTGCCGCAAGCAAGAATTAATTAATTTAATACAACGTAGATAGCAGGATATATACGCGACAAAATGACCCTTGCATGCAAGGATAAAATAGCTACAAGAGAAGGCATACCTTTGTTGCACCACCTAATTTCGTTTTTTTCTGCTTCGAAGGTCCACAAGGCATCACAGAACCTTGTCCGACTTGTTCTCGCTCCATGTTCTGTTCCCAAATAAGTTGAATGTACAAAAGTTGATAAAAATTATGCAAAACCATATATCAAAATCTATGGTAACAGAATGATAAAGTCCATGATGCAACAAATAAATAAAAAGATTCCACAAAATTATATATATATATATATATATATATATATATATATATATATATATATATATATATATATATATATATATATATATATATATATGTGTGTATATATATACACATCTAGATCATCTACTTTACCCCTCGAGGGTGATTTGCTGCGGCAATTCGCAAAACCAACGAGGGTTGTTCAAGGAGCTGAGGGTTAGGCATATGGTCTATGCCTTCTCCATCTTGTATGTGGTCAGAAAATGATGGAGTTATAATTACTTCATATGGCCATAAATTTGCTCGATTACTTGAGTGAATAGTAACTTAAGACGACAAATTAACATACGATTAAAACATTTTTTCGAGATGACACAAATAGTAGAGGTTGGAACTTGAACATCACGAAAATAAATCAGCAGTTGTGTGCAAAAGGATAGCAAAAACTGTTTCTTATATAAACGAAATTATGAGAAAAAAAGAGCATTTAGGGTGCACAAGAAGTATAAATTAGGAATATATTTCTATACACGTAAAACAGGTAGAGTTAGTAAAGCAATAAATAGATGCATGAATTATCCTTTTACGCATCTAGTCGATACAAGGAAAGTTATTCCTATGCAATGTCAATCTAGTAATATTTGTAAATTCAATGACAAAGCTAATTCACCTCTATATTCTAACAAAAAAACTTACTTCCTCAAATATGAGCACCCTTCAACATAGTTTTCGATAAGAAAAAAAATGAACATTAAAAGCCATACAATGAAATGATTCAACGCCAATATATACCTGTGGCCGTAGTATTTTTACTGTTGCTCTATGTTTTTTAGAGCTTTAACTTTTGACCGGAATGCTCTTGAAACAACTGGTGCGTAGTATTTTTGCATAAAAACAAAAACATCAATTCATCATTTACTTTCCATGTTGCACATCAATTATATTGATGATATATCGTTGGGTAGCCATTTACTTTTTGGTACCCCTCTTAGTTTGGAAAGAAATTAATTCCTTCCAGTGGAACCTCGTTACACTAGCTATACCTACTAAAACAAGGAGACGTGGAAAAAATAAAACAAGACAAAACAACGAAAGGTGAAGGCTAAGAGATTATGCAATGCAGCCATCGCTATAATATACCAGCCACAAATTACCGAAAAATAACCAAAAGAATGGTTACCACAATATTCGGTACGGAATTAATACCGTACCGCTATCATACAGTACGATAGTGGTATTATATTTTCAATACTACGGTAATACTGTACTATACCATAATTCATATATTTTTATGGGGTTTTTGTGCATAAGTCCCCAACCAAACATGTTTATTATTCTAGGTTTAGGGGTTATATCTCTTTCACTAATAAGCCCATCCCTTTAATATTTATTCTAAATAAAGGAAACATCCATGTATATGCCAATATTACCCTCAACCCTTTATACCCAATTCTTAATTGTAACCTCAATTTAATCAATTTTGTCCACAAAAATCCGATTTTGACCACAAAAATGCAATTTTAACTTTTTTTGGAGCATACTTTAATATGCTCCAATTTCATCCTTAATTTAATTTAATCTCAATTTGGGGTCAAATTGAGGTTAAATTAAATTAAGGATGAAAATGGAGCATATTAAAGTATGAGGGGTTATTTTAGTCTTTTACACAAATTTGGACCATGTGTGGACTTATTGGTAAAAGTGATCTCTTTATGAATAAGTACCCATTGATGGGCTTATTTGCAATGACCCCTATTTTTTTTTGTTTAACATACATTTTACTTTCTATTAATTAATAATTAATATATATTACATCATGTTCATTGACTTAAACTAGATCACAATTGAAAAGTCAAATGATATTTTACATTTAATATCGATTTTCCATTATATATATATACACACACACACACACACACACACACACACATATATATATATATATATATATATATATATATATATATATATATATATATATATATATATATATACACACATATATATATATATATATATATATATATATATACACACATATATATATATATATATATATATATATATATATATATATATATATATATATATATATATATATATATATATATATATATATATATATATATATATATATATATATATATATATATATTATTACAAATATTACAAGTATTATTTTTCTATCTTCAATACCAAATAATCAAAACCCCTCAAAACGCATTTCCCTCCTCACTCACAAACCCCTCACCTCCTCCACCTCCTTCTTCTCCCTCCCCCAAAAACCCTCTTGAAAAACCTCAAAACTAAAGAAATCAAAACCTTACACAACTTGCAAAATGGCGTCAAATGAAGATAGAATGGTAGTTTACGAGCAAGGAATTCGCATTGAAGTATGTATCCATGTATTTTTTGAGCTAAAACGTTGATTTTGATTTTATTTTATTTTTTTAAAATCCGCAAACAAATTTCGACACATACAGGTCGAAATTGTGCTTATTTTTCGACATGTATGTGTCGAAACACATAATAATTGATATTATAAGTTTTCGACGGGTAACTGTCGAATTTATCCTCATTTTCGACGCTTAAGTGTCGAAAATAGTGGTGAAATTCGACAGTTACCCATCGAAAACATATAATATCAATTATTATATAAGTCATATTTTGACACTTAAGTGTCGAATTTGTCCCCTATTTTTGACACTTAAGTGTCGAATTTGTCCATTATTTTTGACACTTAAGTGTCAATTTTTTCCTGTTGCAAATTTACTTGTCTAATCTTTTCTCCACTTTTGTGTAGATCGATTGCACCCATTCATTTACCACGTCAGGAAAATTCCCAACAAAAGAAGCTTTATTGGCATCGGTTCGTGGAAGTATACTGTTTGATTCTTTTTTAATTTTTTTAATAATTTGCAATTTCTTTTTTTTTTTTTGTGAAATTAACCCTAAATCTATTTCAATGTAACGTAAGCAACATATTCTAAGTGTTTTTGGAAAAAAACAAAAAAAATTTGCAAATTATCAAAAAAATAAAAATTGCAAATTATCAAAAAACCCTCCAAACTTCTTCTTGGTCGTGCTCTTTTTCTTTGTCGTGATTGCCTTGCCCTTGCCCTTATCGGATAATTCCTTCCTCTTCTTACGGTTTGAGACAGTCGGGGGTATACGTGGTTCACGTGGTTCTTCCACTGGAAAATAACACACAAATAAATAAATATATATAATATAAAAACAAACAAATAAAAATAGGAAAGAAAAGAAAAATTAATACAGTAAGAATACGACAGCAACCTGTCGAAAGTTGTAGCAAAAATCGACAGCTAGCTGTCGATTTTTGCAACATTTTCGACATATTGCTAACAATTTAACAAAAGTTAAATTTCAAAATTTTCACAAAAATCGGCAACAAGGTGTCGATTTTTGCATAATTTTCGACAGCAGTCTGTTGAAAATTTTGCAAAAATCGACACTTTCAGGTCGATTTTTGTGAAACGAAGAACAACCCACGAAATCTCAAATCAATGCTCAAATCGAATGAAATTAGATGCACGCATTACTAATTAACGATCATTCCTACCTAAAACAATCAAATCCTAATTACCCATATCAAACAATCAAATCCTAACTCAATATTAAAGAAAAAAAATTCGAAACCAAATATTACTTGTGATAACGAAGGCGGCGGCGGCTTGATAACGATGGAGGTTTCGGCGGCGACGGCGTTCGGCAGTGAGCGACGGTGGAAGGGAGGAGCGGCGCCGGTGGGTGAGTTGAAAGGTTTTTTTTGTTTTTTTTTTCTTTTATTTGGTTTTAAAATAGGTAATTTCAAAATGTTTGTGATATAATTGATATTTTGTATGAAAGGGTGTTTTTGTACTTTTCATTTCATTATGGTATTAAAGTAAGAAAAAACATATAAATATGTACTCAATTGTGATTTTAAACTTGGTAGTATTGAATTGAGCAAAAGTTGGGATTTGTTATAGTGATCCCCCATTCCAAATAAGCCCATCAATACACACACACACACACACACACACACACATATATATATATATATATATATATATATATATATATATATATATATATATATATATATATATAGTTGTAGAGTTCATCATTTGTACCAACTTATTCTATAACTCCTATTCTATCATGGCTGTTGTGAATCAACTTTCCAGTTTTCATCATTTAATCTAGTTACTGTAATTGAAGTATCAACATTTTACCATGTTACAATTGATTTGATTTCTTTAAAGTAATAGTAATACTCTAAAACAGTTTCAATCTCGTATTGTTTTCTTGTGTAATTTTGAGGTTTGATATATTTATTTTGAGGAGAAAATAATGTAATATATGACAGATTCTAGGTGCTTAAAACTACCAAAGTAAATGGAAAATCCTAATTCTAAGCTTGTTTGGACGAATGGAAAATCCTAACAAACTTGTTTGGACGAATGGAAAATCCTAATTCTAAGCTTTCTCAAATCCATGGAAGTCCTTAAAACTACCAAAGTAAATGATAAAAAGGAGATGAATCTGCAGCCACTAAGATGAAAGCGTGAAAAAACTCCAAGTGAAGCGTGAAAGAATGTATCAATAGCTAACTTAAACTTGAACTTGGAGTATCCGTTTATCATTTTTAGGTGACAAGATATGAAGCCTCATATCACGTTGGTTGAGGAATATGCACGGATACTTTTACTGAAAAGATCCCTCGATATTTGAATTTGCCAGTTAATTAAGCACAATAAATATTTTTTGTAGCAAACAAGAAAGATTAAATTCTGACCGTTTGCTCCCCTTTAAATTGGCCATTATTTTGCAAGCAGCATGTGATCTAATTTCCTTACACGTGTTGTTTTAACTATGGCTATCAAATTTTATGGTATATGATAAAAAAAGTTCATAGCTCATGTTGAACTGTAAAATGATGACGTTATCATTCTTCGTTCAAATCATCATCGAAGGCTCTAACCTTCATAAAAAAGTAATTTTTTTTGTCAATTTTGCTAAATGGCCAAAATCTAGCTGTCGCAACTGGTCCAATGGACTCGAGACGGCAGTGGGAATGTCGCAACTTTTGATTTCACCGATGTGGGGGGGATTTGTTTTATTTTATTTTGATGCTTGTAGTATATATAAACAAAAGGGAAAAGTTAGAACGTCGAAGTCGTGAGCTCCATAATTTATAATTTCTTGTGTGCTATTTTTTTTTTTTTACTTTTTTGTCACAATTGAAATTTCATGCTTCATACTTTTTATTTTCTATGTTCTTTGTTCAGAACTTTTACTCTGAGGAGAAGTTGTACCGAGTAAAATCTCTATTTACTAACATAATGCTATTATCGAAACAGATTGCAACTCGAATTTAATTTGGACGAAATTCTAAGAATAAAGTGATATTAAGGATAAATAAACACTATATGTAAAAAGAAGAGGTTTATGTGCATTTTCACGTGCCTCACACGTGACTTTTCCATCAAAACTAACGGCAATTTCAAACGGCAGACGAAAATTGTAAAAATACTGGTTATTGAGGACCAATCTCGTGCTAGAAAAAAATTATCGACCAAAATCGAAAATGGTGTATAATATAAGGACAAGAGTTGTAATTATCCCCTTCCAAACCCTAAACCTATTAATCTATTCTTTTTTTTTTCCGTCTCACCCATCTTCTCTCTTGTCCTTTTTTTCTATTTTTTCTCTTCTTACATTTTTCGTCCACATCCTTCTTCTCTCTCACAGAAGCAAGTGGTCGGACCAAGAATTGTCGGCGCCCCATATCTTCTATGCCCTCATGGCGGCGCTCCACGAGGCCTGAACCACCACGATGCTGCTGTCGTGAGCAACAACAGCCACTTCTCGCCTTGAGAGTCGATCTATTATTGTCGTCTGAGAAGAATGAGATCAGTGTCCATGCGGGTTGAAATTAGACGGTGTTTTTGTGGTGACGATGGTGGGGATGGTGATGGTGTGGTGTGACGACGGTATGGTGACAATGGAAGTACTGATCCAGAGTTTTTGGTTAGATCCGGCGGGGCGGAGAAAGTCGCGCATGCTAGACCCCTAATCGACTATGTTAAGTTTAAATCGACTATGCTCAGTAGTCGATTAAGGTTTAATCGACTATGATTAGTAGTCGATTAAAGTTAATCATTACGTTTTTTAATTCATTTTCGAACTTTTGGTTATTGATTCCCGATTTTGCCATGTGTAGTCGGACTTGGGGCATTTAGGTAATGAGTTTGTGTTCTGTCATTGTCAATCCATCATCCAATTTCTATAAATCAATACAATTTTTGTATATCTTTTGTTTTGTAAAAAAATAGTTGATTTTCATTTTCTTTTTTTGTAGTTGTTTTTGTTATTTGTTTCGGTTGGTTATTGTTTGGATTCTTTTGTTGAATTGTGTTGGTTTTGATTGAATATATTACGGTGGTTGTTGTTGTTGTTGTTGTTGTTGTTGTTGTTGTTGTTGTTGTTGTTGTTGTTGTTGTTGTTGTTGTTGTTATTGTTGTTGTTGTTGTTGTTGTTGTTGTTACATTTAGTAATTAATTTCATTATTCAACCACAGTTTTAGTTGTTAGTTCGTTAATCAACTATTCCCTTAGTCGATTGATTCCTGACAGAGAAAAAAGTATTACAAAAAATAAAATAAAAATAATAATAATAAAAAGTTAGTTTTTTTAAATTAAACAAGATATTCAAAAATTAAAAATTAAAAACAAAAATTAATTCAAAAAAAGGGGAGGAACAAAACTGGGGATGTGTGTAGTTGGAAAAAAGATAGTGGATTATTGAGGAACGGAAAGGAGCCTGTTTACATCAATGAGTGAAATATGGGTTGGACATATCCCAATTAATGAAAGTTTTAGGACGTTCTCAAAGTGCCCCATTTAATAAAGGCAAAAATCAACCCTTTGTAATTTGGAATTACAGAAAAAATGCTCAGGTTAAATAAATCAACAAGGACCCTCCAATGAAAATCAGGCAAATCAAAATAGGTCCTTGACAGCCTATCGTGGACACCGGGGGTGTCTTTTTGACCCGAAAGACCAAAATACCGTTTAAATTATAATTTTAAAAAATTACAGATTCAACCCAAAATGAAGTTTTTGAAATTTTCAATTCAATTTTTCAAATTTTCAGAAGCGCCCTCTCTCTAAATTAACTCAAAATTGGAACATCAATCTCAATTTTTAATTCAAACCTTAACACAACATATTCTCCTCATCGAAAAATGTCTATCTTGACCTCATCGAAAAATGTCAATCTCGATTTCTATTTCCAAAACGGCTGGGGTCACCTCCGACCAAAAACCGAATTCCTCAACCAGCCACGAAAACCCTCGGTTTCTTTAGGAAATTATAAAAGAGCCCATGGCAGCGAGGCGCCGTTGGAGTTTGGAAGCAGACATGAAGAAGAAGATCTGGTCCAGCCAATTTTTATCTCTTGGTCAAAGGTTGGCAGCACGAAGTACATCTAGGTGGGTGGCTCCGACGTATGCGACGTTGAATCTCTGTTGAGGTGCAAGCATAGTCCCACATCCGTTTAATATGGAAAATATCACTTCTTTATAAGCAGATAAGGAGGGGAGGAGGGGATATAAACTCTATTCATGGGACCTTTTGGAAAAAAAACCCAAGAGCAAAACCAATAGGATTTGGCCCAGATTAGACAATATCATACATTTGTAGAGCTTGTGGTATACCGATGGGCCCCTAACAATCTCGGCGGTGAATCTCCAATTTGAGGTCTATAACAGAAAGGTGATGGGCTTGGGTTTAGAGACGGGATGGTGGTTGATGGGTTTGGTATGACGGTAAAGATGATGAAAATGTGGGGTCGGGTGGGTGGCTTTTGTTTGACGGGAAAGATGAAAAAATAATGGATATGTTTGTGAGCTTTTGGGTTTCCATTTCCATTTTATTTTGGAGAAAAGATGTTTTGGGAAAAGAATTTGAAAATAAAATAAAGGTTATTTGTATTTTGAGAAGACACAATTTGTACTGTAGCAAGTTAAATTATGTTTAAAATGTGTTGGAAAAAGGTATTATGAAAGAAGAATTTGAAAGATAAAGTGATTTTAGTTTGTATTATAGTGAAAAAAAAATTCATTGTAGCAGTCAAATCATGTCTGTTAGATAGAGAAATATTTGAATTATTTTTTGGGAAATGTTTGAAAATATTTGAGAAAGATAATTTTATTTTGGGAAAATAATGAAAAGAATTTGAAAACCTAAACAAACATGGGGTTGTCTAGGGTCCGAGAGGGTTGTACTTCTCGGACCATAACCGGCCAATACAAATGCTCCACATAGGATTAGTACGTATCCACTAAAAAAATAGTACGATACATACGTTACAAGTAAAATTACATTAAACACCTTTTTAATTAAACTGGGAATTTAATTAGAAAATTAATAATTTAAAACTTAATTCATATAAAATGAAAAAAAAATATTACGATCAAATCTAATAGCTTTCCTTAAACTTTAGACCCATTTACATCAATCTCCTTAATTCATAAACAAATTTTCCTCCAAAAAAAATCTTCATCGATTTTTTCCTTCTTTCTGGCAAAGTTCTCTAAGCAAGAAATCATCATGTGGTTCTTCTTATCGTACGGCGTAGAGAAATTTGAGACAAATCTTTTATTCCATACATATTGATTTTCCCATGTGTCCTGTAGAACTGGATGATTGTTAATCCATTTATGTTTTGTCGACAATTTGATCATCTGATGGTAACAGTGTTTGTATGATTTTGTAATGTATCTACTAGAATCTAATTGGATTCTAATAAACAAGGGATGAGTAAAGACTTGTACAACAAGTCCTTATGTACCGTGAAACACAAAAGGGAAGTCTCCTTGTTTACTTTAATTCTTTAATTTGTCATTAATTGTTTCTTTAAAAATAGTTATTCTTAACTTAATGACTTGTGTAGAAGTCTTGTGAAAGAAGAATTCTTTATTTCCATATATTTCACACAACGTGTGAGAATCAAGAGAAGGGATAATTCCTTTTTATTTTTTTCTTACATTATAGTTAATTCGAATATTATTATTTATATGGGACCTCTCTTGTATTTTAATAATATATTATTAGATAAGTATCTTATAAATCTCCTATATCTCCTGTACGTATCTAAACTTAATTAGTTTGCTTATACAGGAGTCTTTCCCAGGCTATATAAAAAAGAGAAGCAGCAACAGAATACGGCGTGTCTTTTTGGAGAGAAACAGATCTCTCTTTTCTTTGTTGTAGTTGTGTGCTTTTTGGAGAGAAAAATATTTCTCTTTTCCTTGTTGCTCTTCCGGCGAATTTTTATCGAGAGTTCAGAGAAAATATTTTTTTTCTTCTCGTTTTTATTGCTCCATTGTGATACGTGATTTTCAATGAAAATATATCGGCTTCAAGGCTTTATGGTGAAGACACCAAGATTCAAGGATTATCACAAGTTTGCTTCTTCTATACAAAAGAAGATCGGTTCTTCGGGAGAGGGGCTTAAACAGATCTCGGGAGGAGATCGATCCGCCGACGGAGGGATTCAGTGTTGAAGGGAGTTAAACCGTGCGGAGCAAGGGACGTGCTGCAAATTGAAGATTTATAATTCAGCATAGTATACAAGAACGACGTCAACAAAGAGGGAGTCTTTGTATTTTGATTAAGTCCTACTATTGTATTCGTAAAACTTAAAATTAGTAAATTTTGTTTGCAGGTCCCCGTGGATGTAGGGTACAATTGTATCCGAACCACATTAAATTCGTGTCTTGTTTATTTCTATTTTTACGAACTATTTCACGAATTGTTGCTACACTTGACGCAACAGTGACGAAAAACTGAATCTAACACAAATAATTTAATCTGTATGAAATAAATTCAAATAATTGGCATCAAGAGCCTGTCACTAGATACACTTAGTGAGATTTTGGGATTTAATTTTTTATTTTTTTGTGCAGATATGAATAATCATCGTGAAGGCGCATTCCTACCACCTCTCTTGGGTGAATTGAACTACTCTGATTGGAAAATAAGGATGAAGATGTTCATCAAATCTATTGATGAATGGGCCTGGTGCGCGATTCTAATTGGTTGGACACCTCCTACCTCAATGAATGAGTCACACGAGATCATTCAAACGCCAAAAGAGAAGTGGAGTGATGAAGAAGTACGGATAGCAGATTATAATTCCAAGGCAACCAATGCTATCATGAGTTGTATCGACGGCGGCCAATTCAAATTGATATCAATGTGCAAATTAACAAATGAGGCATGGGATGTTCTACAAGAGGCCTACGAAGGAACTACTCAGATAAGCGAGTGCAAAGACACTATCGCTGAAACTGTTGCAACCGTTGGACAGACAGTTCAGACAGAGCTTAGGTATGATAAGTTGCATTCAATACCTGATAAAGGATTAACTCTGTTAAATCTTGCAGGTGATGATGTGGATTCAGAAAACAACAGCGATGATGACGTGTCAACCTTGGAATAATTAAAAGAGTGCTATGAAAGGATGTACAAAAAATTTCTTCAGGTATGCGAGTCGAATAAATTCTTAGAAAAAGAGAAGCTTGTCCTAATTGAGAAAAACAAAGTATTGAAGGTAAGAATTTCTACTCTTGAACAAAATGCTATTTCTACTAGTAGAGAAATAGATAGGTTGAAGGTTAAATTTGCTCAAACCCAAGATATTATTTCTAATTTTAATACTGGTAGGGTAACTTTGAGTGAAATTTTGAACAAAAATCAGCCGAACTATGGTCGTATAGGTATAGGGGGTAATCAACTATCTAATGATGCATTGAAACAGAAAGAGGATCCAAAAAGAAAAAAAAAACAATTTTGTTAAACAATCCAGTGTATCACAAACTGCTGCGACAGTTGCATCAACACAATCATCTCAAAGAAAAGTTTTTTTCCCTACCTGTCGTTTTTGTCATGTTCCTTGTCATATACGACCCAGGTATTTTAAGTACTTGAAAACGGTTAAAAGAATAATGGCCCGCTCACCACTTTCCGCTAAAATTGATAACACTTTTGTGTCGTCTCAAAAGCCCAAGATAAAGGTTGATTTAGTGAATAAAACTCAATAAAAAATCTGGGTAAAGAAGTCTGATCTTAATTGTTTATCTGCCATTACTTCTTTAAAATCATGTGATGATAGTACTAACTGTTCCAACAGTTCTGATGATAAAGCTAGTTTGGGAATAAAAAACTTGGTAATCTGAATTGTGTTAATATGTATGCGAAAAATGAGTTTACGAATCCAATTCAATATTCGAGAACTAAGCTTATTGATATTTGTCATTATTTCATAAGTGGCTTGGTCGAAAAGGGGGTTGTTTCAATTGATTATGCTGCAACGGAGAATGAATTAACTGATGCCTTTGCAAAAACCCTTGATGCACAGAGATTTGATTCCTAGCGAAAATCGCTCGGACTTTATGTTGTTTAATCCGATGCAGTTGCATGAACTGTTGCAACAGTTTGTGTGTCCACACTTGCAACATTTAGTGGTAGGACACTTCATATGTTTTTGCATCTCATATAGGACCTGCATTAAGCATACTGCATATGATTGAGACAAATGTGAATTTGATACTTCGTGCACTTCTAAACTTTGTGGGGGTAGAACTTCACCAATTACCAAAATGATTATTTAAAAGGCTCCAACTTATTTATTTCTCTAAATAGTCTTGTCATGGTTGGATGTTTTAATAGGGAAAAGCTGCCTCTTTTAATGAGTGAAAGCTACTCTTGAACTACTGTTACTAATATATATATATCTACAACCATTTGGTCAGTGAATAGTTCGAAACTTTTTTGAGTCGAGTCAGTAAATCACGTGGCCGAAAGCTCGCTACAAGGATCAATTAGAAAGCCTAGGGGACTGCACATTGGACGGCCAATATAAATTATATATATGGTCAGTGAATAGTTCGAAGCCTAGTTGAGTCGAGCCAGTAAACCACTTGACCGAACACTCACTACAAGGATTAATTAGAAAGCCCAGTGGACTACACATTGCACGACCACCATAATCTCGTTCCTTTTAATTGCTCTGTTTTCAATGGGAAAAATCTACCATTAGACGTGTGTGTACTCTACCTAATAAGAGCATCTTTGTGTTTGACTTGGGATTATTAAGTTTATTGGTCGCATTGGCAGTCGAATTTTTGGGAATTGCGCTTATCGTGAATGTGAAGATAAATCCCATATGTTGTGTTTGTCCATGCAGTATCCTATTCACATATGTCTCTTCACTCATGTTTATTTCTCATGTTTACCTCTTGTCTTGCATTAGACATTTAAAAAATAAAGGGACGGGATTTTTGTTTATGTGCCGGTTAAATTTAATTTGTTGTTGGATCCGGATCCATTGAGCTTACTCCTCACATTTCCACGTTTCGTATGAAGTTTGGCAAAGTCTGTAGTATTTGTTATTTAATGTCGGATTTGATATCGCTATAGGAAGAATAGAATAGGCGAAAGAGAGAAATAATAATACTTAATATAATAGAAACCCCCCATTGTGTTATGGGTTGATTACATGGAATATACATAGAGAAATATTACAAGGTAATAGAGTTTGACTAGGTAACTAAATCCTAACTAATCTAGGTAACCGAATCATACTAGAATACTAATATTAGGAGAGTTCTATAATATAATATTCTCTAACACGCCCCCGCAGTCGAAACGTGACGAGTGTGAAGACTGGACAATCACTTGCTAACACGCTCCTGCAGTCGGAACGAATATACTCCAAAAGTGAATCTTGGACAGAAAACCCCCGAAATCCAGCAGTAGCGAAATCAGTGGTGAAAATATTTGCCAAAATAATAGAAAAAAGAAAATAACATGGAGAGAAAATAATTTATTTATTTATTTTTATTATTATTATTATTTTATTTATTTTTTGTGAATTGGGAGAGAGGATACCGACAAAGAAGAAGATGTCGGAAAGAAAGAGAAAAAAAGAATATAAGTTACCACCACTAGGGGGAGGGAGATAATTTGGGTGGATTTCATGGATCTGATAGAAAAATATTTATAGAGAGAAGAGTACCACCACCGGGAGGGAGATAATTGGTTTGGTGGTCGCCGGCCATGGAGAAGAAGAGAATCGGCGGCTAGGTTTTAGGTCATGGAGGAGAAGAAGAAGAAGAAGAAGAAGAAGAAGAAGAAGAAGAAGAAGAAGAAGAAGAAGAAGAAGAAGAAAAAATATAGAGAAGATGCACCACTGGACGGAGAAAATTCGGGTGGTGTTTATGAAAAAGATAGAAAAAAAAAATATTAGAGTACCACCACCGGGGAGGGAGAAAATTGGGTGGTCACCGCCATGGAGAAGAAAGGCGGCTAGGTTAAAAAAAACCTGGTGCTCTGCTACCATATAGGAAGAATAAAATAGGAGAAAAAGAGAAATAATAATACTTAATATAATAGAAACCCCCCATTGTGTTATGGGTTGATTACATGGAATATATATATAGAAAGATTGCAAGGTAATAGAGTTTGACTAGGTAACTAAATCCTAACTAATATAGGTGACCGAATCATACTAGAATCCTAATATTAGGAGAGTTCTATAATATAATATTCTCTAACACGCCCCCGCAGTCGAAACGTGACGAGTCTGAAGACTGGACAATCACTTGCTAACAATCACTATCCTTTGATTTTCGCATTGTAATTATCTTGTGGTATTGAGTTTATGAGTTTGTGATTTTGTGTGCACGTTATGTATGGTGATTCTTCTCACTTGCTTTCTAGATTCTCTCTTCGTTTGATCTTTTTGTTATGTGTTTGAGCAGATTTCTCTACACATCGAGATCAGTAGTCCATGTTGATTTATCTATGCATGGTGATTGCCTAGAAAGGGGGAGAAAAGAACAGCTACGCTAGCATAAACACAGGGGGAGTTCCGACAACTGTTGCTGCAGTGCATCAGACAGTTGCTGGAACAGTTCGAGAATGCAGGGGGAGTTTAGACAACTGTTGAGACAGTGAATCAGACAGTTCTTCAAATTGTGCAGAAATACAGGACAAATAACGTGCATTGTGAAGAGAAGTTGTTTCTGCTACTGCTCTGATACCAATTGTTAGAATTTATTTCGTACAGATTAAATTATTTGTGTTAGATTCAGTTTTTCGTTACTGTTGCGTGAAGTGTTGCAACAGTTCGTAAAAACAGAACTAAACGAGACACAAATTTAATGTGGTTCAGATACAATTGTACCCTACATCCACGGGGACCTCCAAACAAAATTTACTAATTTTTAGTTTTACGAATAAAATAGTAGGACTTAATCAAAATGCAAAGACTCCCTTTTTGTTGACGCCGTTCTTGTATAATACGCTAAATTATAAATCTACAATTTGTAGCACGTCCCTTGCTCCGTATGGTTGAACGCCCTTCAATGCTGAATCCCTCAGTCGGCAGATCGATCTCCTCCCGAGATCGGTTTAAGCCCCTCTCCTGAAGAACCGATCTTCTTTTTGTATATAAGAAGCAAACTTGTGATAATCCTTGAATCTTGGTGTCTTGACCATAAATCCTTGAAGCTGATATATTTTCTATGAAAATCACGTATCACAATGGAGCAATAAAAACGAGAAGAAAAAAAATATTTTCCATGAACTCTTCTCTCGATAAAAAAGTCGCCGGAAGAGCAACAAGGAAAAGAGAAATATTTTTCTCTCCAAAATGCACACAAAAACAACAACAAATAAAAGAGAGATTGATTTCTCTCCAAAAAGACACGCCATATTTTGTTGCTGCTTCTCTTTTTTATATAGCCCAAGAAAGACTCCTGTATAAGCAAACTAATTAAGGTTAGATACGTACAGGAGATGTAGGAGATTTATAAGATACCTATCTAATAATATATTATTAAAATACAAGAGAGATCCTATATAAATAATAATATTCCAATTAATGACAATATAAGAAAAAAATATAAAAAGAATTATCCCTTCTCTTGATTATGTCTGTATGAAATATATGGAAAGAAAGAATTCTTCTTTCACAAGACTTCTACACAAGTCATTAAGTTAAGAATAACTCTTTTTAATTAATAAGATAGTTTCCTATATAAAAGAAACAATTAATGACAAATTAAAGAATTAAAGTAAACAAGGAGACTTCCCTTTTGTGTTTCACGGTACATAAGGACTTGTTGCACAAGTCTTTATTCATCCCTTGTTTATTAGAATCCAATTAGATTCTAACAATCTCCCCCTTTGTCATTGATTGATTCTAATCATTTTCTCCCCGTGAGTACAATGCCTGTAAATGAAACAATAGAGGATAGAAAGAAGCAATAAAACCAATGATCATCCTCAACATCAAATGAACAACTCATCATCATCATCTCTTTCAGCAACAAGAGTGGCATGAGCTGCTGTAGCAGTAAGTGCCACAGTTAGAGCAACTGTTCCAACAGTAGTGGCTTCGGCAGGTGGTTCACAACAGAGTCAGCTCCCCCTGCATGTGTTTCTCCCCCTGTAGGTGGTCCTTGGGCAGCTCCTTTTGTACATGACATCATTCTTCCCCTTTGTTTACTTGGCTTGGTAGACTTGGAGGCCGACGTGGTAAATCATCCACGTGATAAAAGACTCTGCAAATAACTTCGGCATTAGCTGCTCCTTTTATATTCTTGTGAAGACCTAAACCAATTAATGACAATAAACACAGTATTTAAAAGGTGAAATTCCTTCTATATAACATATAAAATCTAATACAACAATATATGTTTAATTTCTGTTTATATTTAATAATTACAAAATTATTAATAAATATTGTTTATAAAATTAAAAATAACTACACATCAAAAAAATAATTAAAAATAATTGTGTAATAAAATCTTGTTGAATTAAATTAATTTCAGATTTGAGAAAATATTAAAAAATAAATATGTTCAGTATAAATTTTATTAATTGCTGAAAAATCCCGTAGGGCATTTTTGTCATTTCACATTTAGTCAATGCCTAAAAACATAGAGGGTGCTGTGAGTTTTGAGTTTGGTTACACGAGGGGGCACTGGTGATTTTTTTTTTGACAGTGGGGTATTTGCCAATTAGAGATTACATAGGGGAGGTATTTGCAATTAGCTCTTATTCTCACAGTAAAATATATATACTGATCAACCGTGACAGAAACAGTATGCTAAAAGCTAGAATCGAATACAAAATTGAGATGTAAATTATAATAAATTCAAACAAAGTTTTATTGTAAAGTACCATAGTTGTAGCTAAATAACCCTAACGCGTTACATAAGGCAAGTATTGTAATTGTATAATTGTTCGATTTTCTGCAACTATGTCCATTTCTTTATGTAAATAACCCAATATTGGTTCACAGTCAATTAACACATATTTCACCATCGAGAGATACGACAACGGAGGATATCTATGCTGCTCCATGTGATAACTCATGAACATAACAAATGACTTGCAAATTGCAATACAAATAAGTTCTTTTCGCCAATTTAATAATTAATAAAGACATGGTACATGGTGTCTAGGAAATTATTAAATCCAATAATTGCAAGGTGGGAGGTGTTTAGGCATTTTGCCCAAGTAATATAAGATACAAACATATGCAGAAAAACGAGGATCAGAAGAGATCGACAATATTGACCCCTTTTTACTTTAAAATGAAATTCTGGATTGATTTGCAGAAGAAATAACGTACCAAGTTTTTGATGTATTCGTAAGAAAAAACCGAAACTTCGGTTGTTTGTCTAGCAAGAAGGTCAACAGACTTGCAACTAACATTAAATCAATGAGGTGGTCTTGTAATATATTTTCTGCATGTAGAGCTAAAATACCAGAGCAAGTATTTTATGCTAAAACACAACCAGAATAGTCGGGGGAAAACAAAGAAAAAAAAAGTAATTTTATATCGTGTTACTCGCCAGCAAGGTTTCAGTTGAGAAACTGAATCTGAATTCAATCAATGTACGAAATAACATCTGATTAGATGAAACCCTAAATTCCAAACCCATGTTGTGACTCCTACCATCACACATCAAGAATTAACAATCAAGTCAAAATTCAATGAATACGTGTCAAATTCACGAACATAGAGACATAGACAAGAATAAAGTCCGGCTATTACAAAAGCAAACTAACTCCAACAAAAATAAAACAAGCACGCATGAAGTAAAAAAAACGGGTCACAACTACATGCAGAGTTCAAGAGAAACAAAACACATTCCATTCTATACCATTGGATATAAAGAAAGCAAGAATTTATAAAAAAAAAGAAAATAATGGCATACACGGTACACCTAGGGAAGGCCTCTTGCAATGAGATGATAAAGGAATAAAGGAATAAAAATATTTAAAGATAGAGAAAACCAATCAGAAAGAAAAACAAATACCAAATACAGCCTACTCGATAATTCCTAAAAAGCAAAAAGACCTGGGAAGTAAGAAAAATCGACGGCAACTAACTTTGTTCGAAACAAATTTAAAAGGAGTTTTTTGCCTGAAAGAGAAACTTTTAAACTTTTCAATCAACGCAGAATGATAGAAGTCTTGCTTATTGTTTAAGTTCTTGCATATAGTACACAATGTATTCTATTCTCGTCATCAAATAATGGTCATCAAATCTAATGTTATGCCTCACGTAATTAGCCCACCTCAATCTGCAGCCCCTCCACAAATTTTCAGACCTCATATATACGACCAACTCAATAAATGAGTAATAACACAAGACAACGTACATATACATATACACACCCAAATTAATCTAGTCCACTTCTCATTCTATTATGTTATATATTATTAACAAGCATGTTAAATGTGGTGTTGCCATTTCGGATAGTAGGTGGGGCTTTCTTTAATATAATATAAAATATATATATATGTATATATATATATATATATATATATATATATATATATATATATATATATATATATATATATATATATATATATACAACAATTATTTTCCAAGATGACACAAATAGTAGAGGTCGGAACATGGACATCATAAAAATAAATCAGCAAGTGTGTGCAAAAGGATAACAAAAACTGTTTCTTATATGTCCGAAATTATAAGAAAAAAAGAAGATTTTGGGTGCACAAAAAGTATAAATTAGAAAATTATTTCTACACACTTAAAATAGTTTGAGTGACTAAAGCTATGATAGATGCATGAATTCAACTTTTACGAATCTAGTCGATACAAGGAAAGTTATTCCTATGCAATGCCAATCTAGTAATATTTGTAAATTCTATGACAAGGCTAATTCAGCTCTATATTCTAACAAAAAAAAATAACTTACTTCCTCAAATATGAGCACACTTCAACATAGTTTTCCATAATAAAGAAAATGAACATTAAAAGCCATAAATACCTGTGGCCGTAGTATTTTGTCGTTGCTCTATGTATCTTAGAGCTTTAACTTTGACCGGAATGCTCTTGAAACACCCGGTGCAGTGTATTTCTGCATAAAATCAAAAACATCAATTCTTCATTGACTCTTATTCTATCATGGCCGTCGATAATTTTTTCGATATCATAACCCTGACTCTGTCATGGTTGTTGTGAATCAACTTTTCAGTTCTCATCATTTAATCTAGTTACTGTAATTTAAGTATCAACTGTTTACCATGTAACAATTTATTTGATTTCTTTACAGTAATAGTCATATTTTAAAACAGTTTCAATCTCGCCTTGTTTTCTTGTGTAATTTTCATGTTTGATATATTTATTTTTAAGTACTGAAAAATATAATTTTCTCTCACATTTTTAGTTTAAATCACTCGAAGCCCACCTATAATGAATTGATGGTAGAGTACCATGTACCGATTATGCCGTACCGAAAGTAACGGTACACCGAACATTGGCATACCGCAATTTTTGGTAAGGCAATAGTATTAAATTATTCAATACCATAAGATATGATAGGTACGCAGTACTGAGCCAAATATTCACAGTTGACAGGTCATTGTTTCCATGTCCAAATCTTTAATTCTATTCATTGCCGCAAGCAAGAATTAATTAATTTAATAAAACATAGATAGCAGGATATATACGCGACAAAATGACCCTTGCATGCAAGGATAAAATAGCTACAAGAGAAGGCATACCTTTGTTGCACCACCTAATTTCGCTTTTTTCTGCTTCGAAGGTCCACAAGGCATCCCAGAACCTTCTCCGACTTGTTCTCGCTCCATGTTCTGTTCCCAAATAAGTTGAAAGTACAAAAGTTGATTAAAATTATGCAAAACCATATATCAAAATCTATGGTAACAGCATGATAAAGTCCATGATGCAACAAATATACATATACATATATACATATATATGTATGTATATGTATATGTGTATGTGTGTATATATATACACATCTAGATCATCTAGTTTACCTCTCGAGGGTGATTTGCTGTGGCAATTCGCAAAACCAGTGAGGGTTGTTGAAGAAGCTAAGGGTTAGGCATAGGGTCTATGCCTTCTCCATCTTGTCGGTGGTCAGAAAAGGATTGAGTTATAATTACTTCATATGGCCATAAATTTGCTCGATTACTTGAATGAATAGTAACTAAGACAACAAATCAACATGTGATTAAAACAATTTTTCAAAATGACACAAATAGTAGAGGTTGGAACTTGGACATCATAAAAATAAATCAGCAGGTGTGTGCAAAAGGATAGCAAAAACTATTCCTTATATAACCGAAATTATGAGAAAAAAGAGCATTTTGGGTGCACAAAAAGTATAAATTAGGAATATATTTCTACACACATAAAATAGATAGAGTTAGTAAAGCAATATATAGATGCATGAATTCTAGTTTAAGGCATCTAGTCGATAAAAGGAAAGTTATTCCTATGCAATGTCAATCTAGTAATATTTGTAAATTCAATGACAAAGCTAATTCACCTCTATATTCTAACAAAATAACTTACTTCTTCAAATATGAGCACCCTTCAACATAGTTTTCCATAAGAAAGAAAATGAACATCAAAAGCCATACAATGAAATGATTCAACGCCAATATATACCTGTGGCTGTAGTATTTTTACTGTTGCTCTATGTATTTTAGAGCTTTAACTTTTGACCGGAATGCTCTTGAAACACCTATTTCGTAGTATTTCTACATAAAAATAAAAACATCAATTTAACATTTACTTTCCATGTTGCACATCAATTATATTGATGATATATCGTTGGGTAGCCATTTACTTTTTGGTACCCCTCTTAGTTTGGAACGAAATTAATTCCTTTCAGTGGAACCTCATTACACTAGCTATACCTACTAAAACAAGGAGACGTGGAAAAAATAAAACAAGACAAAACAACGAAAAGTGAAGGCTAAGAGATTATGCAATGTTGCCATCGCTATAATATACCAGCCAGAAATTACCGAAAAATAACCAAAATAATGGTTACCATAATATTCGGTATGGAATTAATACCGTACCGCTATCATACAGTATGATCGTGGTATTGTATTTTCAATACCACGGCAATACTGTACCATACCATAATTCATATATTTTTATGGGGTTTTTGTGCATAAGTCCCAACCAAGCATCTTTATTATGGGCTTTAGGGGTTATAACTCTTTCACTAATAAGCCCATTCCTTTAATATTTATAATAAATAAAGGAAACATTCATGTATATGCCAATATTACACTCAACCCTTTATACCCAATTCTTAATTGTAACACCAATTTAATCAATTCTTAATTGTAACACCAGTCGCCGGCGTTGACTTTTTTTTTCTTCTTCTTTTTTCTTTTCTTTTCTTCCATATTTTTTCGGCTGTTTCCGGCGTTGACTTTTTTTAGTTTTTTTTAAGTTTTTTTTTTTTTTTTTTTTTTTTTTTTTTTTTTTTTTTTTTTTTTTACGTCCTCCGCTGAACGTTGACCGTTATCGTGTTGTCACTGACAGTAAATTAACGTAATTATACTGTAATGACAGTTAATTAACGTAATTGTACTGTCGTTTACAATACATTTATGTAATTGTGCTGCCGTTGACAGTAAATGAATGTAATATTATTATTTTTATTTTTTGTTGTTTTTTTTTTAATTTTGTTTGATTTGTTGACAAGTCAACGTAATTATATTACTGTCGTTGACAGTAAAATAACTGTAAACACAATAATATTACTGTCAACAACATCAATATTAATTTTTTTTTTTGCTTTTTGTTTTGTTTGAGTTATTCACTGAGTAACGTAATAATATTACTGTCTATTATTGTAATATTACTGTAAACACAATAATATTACTGTGGTTGACGGTAATAATTGTATCCGAACCCCATTAAATGTGTGTCTTGTTTATTTCTGTTTTTACGAACTGTTTCACGAACTGTTGCAACACTTCACGCAACAGTAAAAACGAAAAACATAATCTAACACAAATAATTTAATTTGTACGAAATAAATTCTAACAATTGGTCACATTGGCAGTCGGATTTTTGGGAATTGCGCTTATCGTGAATGTGAAGATAAATCCCATATGTTTTGTTTGTCCATGCAGTATCCTATTCACATATGTCTCTTCACTCATGTTTATTTCTCATGTCTACCTCTTGTCTTGCATTAGGCATTTAAAAAAAAAAGGGACGGGATTTTTGTTTATGTGCCGGTTAAATTTAATTTGTTGTTGGATCCGGATCTATTGAGCTTACTCCTCACATTTCCACGTTTCGTATGAAGTTTGCCAAAGTCTGTAGTATTTGTTATTTAATGTCGGATTTGATATCACTATCCTTTGATTTTCGCATTGTAATTATCGTGTGCTATTGAGTTTATGAGTTTGTGATTTTGTGTGCACGTTATGTATGGTGACTCTTCTCACTTGCTTTCTAGATTCTCTCTTCGTTTGATCTTTTTTGTTAAGTGTTTGAGCAGATTGATCTACACATCGAGATCAGTAGTCCATGTTGATTTATCTATGCATGGTGATTGCCCAGAAAGGAGGGAGAAAAGAACAGCTACGCTGGCATACACACAATGGGTGTTCCGACAACTGTTGCTACAGTGCATCAGACAGTTGCTGGAACAGTTCAGGAATGCAGGGGGAGTAACGTAATAATATTATTGTCAACAACATCAATATTAATTTTTTTTTTGGCATTTTGTTTTGTTTGAGTTATTCACGGAGTAACGTAATAATATTACTGTCTATTATTGTAATATTATTGTAAACACAATAATATTACTGTGGTTGACGGTAATATTACTATTGTTATAGTAATATTGTTGTCAATCACATCAATATTATTATTTTGTTTGGATTTTTTGTTTGTTTGAGTTATTCACGGAGTAACGTAATAATATAACTGTCTATTATTGTAATATTACTGTGGTTGACGGTAATATTACTGTTGTAGTAATATTACTGTCACTCACAGTAATATTAATTCTTTTGGTTTTTTATTATGTTTACATTTGTTGAAAGGTCAACATAGTAATATTTACTCCATTACACAATAATAATGAGTTTTGTTGTGTTAATATTACTGTGCTAGAGACTATTATAGCAATATTACTGTGTTAAACTGTGGTTTAGTTAATTTTATTTTTTTTAACAGTAATATAGTTAATATTACTGTCAACCACAGCAATATTGTTGTTTAAACGAAAAAAAGTTAAAGAAAGAAATAAAAGACGAAAACAAAAATTCAAAAAAGTCAACGCCGGAATCTGGCGAAAAAATCCAGAAGCAAAAACAAAAAAAACAAAAAAAATTGAAAAGTCATCGCCGGAGATCGGCGTTGACCGCCAGAATCCGGCCGGAAAAAAAAGTTTTTGAAAAAACAAAAAAAATTGAAACAAAAAAAATTTGGGTCAAAATTGAATAATTTGTGAAATTTGGGGTCAAATTGAGGTTAAATTAAGTTAAGGATGAAATTGGAGCATATTAAAGTATGAGGGGTTATTTTAGTCTTTTACAAAAATCTGGACCATGTGTGCACTTATTGGTAAAGGAGTTTTTTGTCTGGATCTCTTTATGAATAAGTTTCCATTGATGGGTTTATTTGCAATGACCCCTATTTTTTTTTGTTTAACACACATTTTGCTTTCTATTAATTAATAATTAATATATATTACATCATGTTCATAGACTTAAACTAGAACACAATTGAAAAGTCAAATGATATTTTACATTTAATATCGATTTTCCTTGCTCTCATCCCATATATATACTTACAATTGAAAAGTCAAATGATATTTTACATTGAATCGAAAGAAGAGTTCAGAGAAAATATTTTTTTTTTCTTCTCGTTTTTATTTATCGAGGGAAGAAAAATATTTTATTTATCAAGAAAAAAAATATTTTCTCTGAACTCTTCTCTCGATAAAAAGTCGCCGGAAGAGCAACAAGGAAAAGAGAAATACTTTTCCCTCCAAAAAGCACACAACAACAACAAAGAAAAGAGAAATTTGTTTCTCTCGAAAAAGACACGCCATATTCTGTTGCTGCTTCTCTTTTTTATATAGCCTAGGAAAGACTCATATATAAGCAAACTAATTAAGGTTAGATACGTACAAGAGATGTAGGAGATTTATAAGATACCTATCTAATAATATATTATTAAAATACAAGAGAGATCCCATATAAATGATAATATTCCATTTAATAACAATATAAGAAAAAAAAATAAAAAGGAATTATCCCTTCTCTTGATTCCCACACGTCTGTGTGAAATATATGGAAAGAAATAATTCTTCTTTTACAAGACTTCTACACAAGTCATTAAGTTAAGAATAACTCTTTGAAATTAATAAGATAGTTTCCTACATAAAAGAAACAATTAATGACAAATTAAAGAATTAAAGTAAACAAGGAGACTTCCCTTTTGTGTTTCACGGTACATAAGGACTTGTTAGACAAGTCTTTACTCATCCCTTGTTTATTAGAATCTAATTAGATTCTAACAATCTCCCCCTTTGTCATTGATTGATTCTAATCATTTTCTCCCCGTGAGTAAAATGCCTGAAAATGAAACAATAGAGGATAGAAGGAAGCACTAAAACCAATGATCATCCTCAACATCAAAGGAACAACTCATCATCATCATCTCTTTCAGCAACAAGAGTGGCATGAACTGTTGTAGTAGTAAGTGCCACTGTTAGAGCAACTGTTCCATTAGTAGTGGCTTCGGCAAATGGTTCACAACGGAGTCAGCTCCCCATGCATGTGTTTCTCCCCCTGTAGGTGGTCCTTGGGCAGCTCCTTTTGTACATGAATTCATGCTTCCCCTTTGTTTACTTGGCTTGGTAGACTTGGAGGCGGACGTGGTAAATCATCCACGTGATAAAAGACTCAGCAAATAACTTTGGCATTAGCTCCTCCTTTTATATTCATGTGAAGACCTAAACCAATTAATGACAATAAACACAATATTAAAAAGGTGAAATTCCTTCTATAAAACATATAAAATCTAATACAACAATATATGTTTAATTTCTGTTTATATTTAATAATTACAAAATTATTAATAAATATTGTTTATAAAATTAAAAATAACTACACATCAAAAAAATAATTAAAAATAATTGTGTAATAAAATTTTGTTTAATTAAATTAATTTCAGATTTGAGAAAATATTAAAAAATAAATATGTACAGTGTATATTTTATTAATTGCTGAAAAATCCCGTAAGGCATTTTTGTCATTTCACTTTTAGTCAATGCCTAAAAACATAGAGGGTGCTGTGAGTTTTGAGTTTGATTACACGAGGGGGCGTTGGTGAGTTTTTTTTTTTTTTGACAGTGAGGTATTTGCCAATTACAGATTACATAGGGGAGGTATTTGCAATTAGCTCTTATTCTCACAGTAAAATATATATACTGATCAACCGTGAAAGAAACAATATGCTAAACACTAGAATCAAATACAAAATTGAGATGTAAATTATAATAAATTCAAACAAAGTTTATTGTAAAGTACCATCATAAAATATACCCAAAAAGTATATTTTTTTCCCTTGGAGATTAAAGGCTACTGAAGTGGACAATAAGAGAAGCAAGACGGTAACGGTCAAATAAACTAATGTAGAATCAGAAGGCGCTGGGCCAGTAGGTGGAGTCATGGTTGTCGCCTAGGGGTTTGAACATCTGTGTTTGGTGCATAAGCATCCGGCTGAGGAGTTGCCGACGCGGGGGTGATGGGGGTGGTCGCCGATGGATTTGCCCCGCCATCAGCCAACGAGTCTAGTACAGTTACAATTTAATTTCTGCCTGAATTGGCCAAAAGTGCAGATATAGTGGTGGTCCTCGGTGCCTTATAAGCTCCTCAAGGATTGATAATGGCACTTATCTAATAACACCATAAAATTAATAACACCTCATTTCGAATGAAATAAATCATAACCAAAGCATTGGGTGTAGCACCCCCCTCGGGTCGGGCGATAAATCGAACCGGTTTATCGGAAAACATTATTTAGATAGCGGAAGCAAAAGGGATCTCTTTGTAATTTTTAAAACTTTTGAGTAGGACCAAAATGTAATTTAATAAAAATAGCTATTTGGGGCATTTGAAAGCCTTGAGAATTTCGAAACTCCTTAGGGTGATTTGGGTCGTTAAAAATATTTCTCGTTTTAAAAGAAAACTTGGGAAATGGAGATTATTATTCGAGTGCAACATTTATCTAACTATAGGTTCTAATTCGAGTTCGAGAAGAAATCAGAGTTTTAGAATATTTGGTGAATAGGGATTTTCGGGCAAGAAATGCAATTATCAAAAATAAGCGGACCAACTATATTATTATCAAAATAAGGCCCGTACTAGATAAGAGTTTAATTTCCCTAACGGGGAAATATTAGAGTTTAAGGAAACGGAAATACGGAAATCGTTTATAAGTTACATCACAAAAAATAACATAAGCATAGTTTCTAGACCCCTCGTACGACCCTCCAAAAGCTTCGGCGAAGACTCCGATTCACTACTCGATCCATTCCGATGCGGGATTTCTACTACTACCTGCAATCAAAGAAGTATCTATATGAGCTATTAAGCCCAGTAAGAAATCCGAATGGATAACGAGGTTTTAAAATATGGTTTTACGTACTTATATTAGTATATACACATAAGCATCACACCTTACCATTCGTCGGCAAACGAACACACACACATAAACACGAAAATTCATTCAAGCACGTAAACCGATGCAAATGCTGAAAATTACCATTTTACCCTTTTTATCGACTCAAATGCATGGAAATTACTAATTTACCCTTTTCGTGCAACTGCATGAATGAAAACATTTTCTGTCTTTCGGATCCGCGAAGTATTAACTTCCTTACTTGGGTGATAAGCCTATTATTCTCAGCCCATTCTTTCGGTGGAATCAAACCACCCCTTTTTCTATAGTAACTATGGTTGGGATACCGGCTCCCCGTATCCCCGACTTACCAACCCCAAGCATTCCATTAACCTTTCCTTTCGTAAAAATGAAATCTCTTTTTATGCAAGACCATGAGACGAATGAGACTCTAAAAAAAATGACCACTCTACGACATCACAAATATCAATCAACGAGCATACAATAAAATTCAATTATCCACATAATACACACATATACACGGTAATTACACACATATCATACACATATATACATATAGCTATCTAAGCATATCACATAATTCACATTATTATCATATCATGTATTTATATAAAACACACACACACACACAGCAGCATACACACACACACATGGCACACACATATACACATAACATGCAGCACACACACACACTTTAATTAGCATTTAATTAGCAACTCATGCTCTTAAAGCACCAAAATTTCTATCTTTTCATTTATGGGATTTCTCCCCCTTTTACTCATTTAATGAATTAAAAATTCTTACAGCCCCTTAACATAGTTCAGCTGCAGATTTTTAACCATTAATTCACCTTCCCACAATTAATACACAAGGCATAATGATTAGCACTCAAGAGTTCTATTTATGACACATGCACAAGCAATATTTCGAAATAATAGCAAATAGCATCCAAAAATTCTCAAATTTAATTATAGGCTGCATAACTGACTAAATTATCAGATGCAAAAATAATTTTTCAATTTCCTCAAAAATCGGATTTATAAAAATTAAAATACTCGGCAAGTAGTATTGAAGCCAAAAATGATTTTCCCAACAAATATTAATTCTATACTAAGGCCAAATAGCAAATAATCAAATTCCACTTACTCCTACTGAGATTTTAAAGATGAAAACATTTTTCATGCCGAAATTTTGAGAAATTGCAGATTAGTCCTAAAGATTCATAGATCTACACATGCAACCCCAAAAATCTTGAAAACTCATTTTCTTTTTCCAAAATTCCCAAAAATTCGAAATATCAAACCTTTAAACCCAAAATGCTTAGATTCACAGATTATGACATGGATTAGACATGCAAGAACACAAATAACAAGATTAGCACAAGATTTCGGATTTTACACAAAAAGCCCTAATTTTTCGAAAAGTGAAGAAATCTTTTAGGAAATTTCAAAAATCCTTTTTCATACTATGATACCCTTCGATTGCAGCAAGAAATTCGAGATTTCTTACCTATCAAGAGTGTTTGGCCGAAGAAAGAAAAACCTTCAAAAGAAAAGAGGGTTTTTAGAGAGAGAAAGGAGGATGAAGAAAATGAAGAACACAAGGATACAATGTTACCTCCTTCAAGAAGTGGCTCCAAGATTGAACCAAGCTAGTTGAATGGAGAAGGTAAGAGCTTTGATATCAAGTTGGGAGGAGTTTAAATCTCCCGTAAGAGGGCAAGTGTTTTTGATGGTGTTTTTAGCATATTCAAGGGTGAAGCTTATATAGGGGATTTGCATTTTGATTTCTCTATTTTTTTCTTGAAGAATTTTGAGGTGTTGGCCGATGGAGGAGGTGCTGCTTCGGTGGTGATGGTGAAGAGAAGACAAGTGGGAGTATAGGTGTAAGAAGATGAAGATAGATGGGTGTCTCTTGGGATGACTTAGCATGCTTGAGTGTAGGATTAGTGTAAATCCTCACTCTTTGCCAAGTGTCATGCATCTTTTCTAATTATTTATTAATTAATAAAATCACTAATTAATCCCACACACACATATATCCGAACACACACACACACACATATATTTAAATATGTATTTCACTTATGTAGGTCTAGCATGCATAGGCATATAGCTATATATGTATGCATACATGTGCGTATTTATGCATGTGATTATGATTAAGTCATGAAATCATATAAATAAATTACTTATACACATAAGTCACATAATTTAATCTAGCACATAATTATCAATAAATAATCTTCTTAAGCACATAATTATCGAAATAAAATTGGCACGTAATCGTCCAATAATTTCCTAGCACATAAGGCGTATAATCAACTAGGCATATACGGATTATTAGTATAGGCAATATAAGGCACTTAAGGAATTCAAGTTAGTGAAATTCCTAATGATTTCTACGTGAGAATTTTCGGGTTATGGAGTTTTGGTTACGGATTAGGGTTTCGAAAATGTGGGGTGTTACAATCTTCCCCCCTTAAAAAAATTTTGTCCCCAAAATTGTTACCTGACCCGAATAATTCCGGAAAGTGTTTACGCATTTCCTCTTCGCGTTCCCACGTGGCTTCTTCTAAAGTATGATTATGCCACAAGATTTTAACTAAGCGAATGGTTCGGTTACGTAGGGTTTTGGTTTTGTATTCGAGGATTTGGGAGGGTTTTTCTTCGTAGGTTAGGTTGGGGGTTAATTCGATAGGTTCGGGTTTTAGAACATGATCTCGGCTACGGATATATTTACGGAGCATGGACACGTGGAATACGTTGTGAAAATTGGATAGGTTAGGTGGTAGGGCTAGACGATAGGCTCGGGTGCCGATTTTCTCGAGAATTTCAAAGGGTCCGATAAAACGAGGTGCTAACTTTCCCCTTCTTCCAAATCGCATTATTCCCTTGAAAGGTGCCTGTTAAGTATATATTTTTATACTTTATCGTACCTTTTTATTTGAGCTTTTGGTGTGATTTAACGATAATTGGTGGTTAAAAATTTGATTTATTGTATTTTAGGTATAAATTGAAGAATTGGAAAAGTTTGAGGTCAAAACTGCAAATTTGGAGAAAATATGGGCCAAAAGTGAAATAATCAAAAATATGCTGAAATTGGCTGAAAACAGGCCCGCACGGCCGTGCCAAAATTAGCCTATTTTTGGCACGGTCGTGCCAAATGCTGAATTTGGGCAGAAGGTTCGGCGATTCTCACGCGGCCGTGCGAGAATTGCACTGATTTTCGCGCGGCCGTGCCAAATCACGCTGGAGGCAATTTTGGACTTTTAAACACACAAGGAAACCTAGAATCATCTACCAAGTTGGGATTAAATCTATTTAAGCCCAAACCAAGCACGAATCAAAAGGGATTTTTTTTTGACACAACCTTGGAGCGAGAGGAGGGAGAGAACGAAGAATCGAAGACGGAGAATGGACAACTCTTCATCACAATTCTTCTTTTATCTATCTTTTATTAATTTATTCTTTTTATGTTTTTATTATGTTTTTCGTAGAGAACATGCGTAGCTAAGTTTTTAATCTAGGATTTTGTTGGAACCCTATGTAGGGATTGCGAACCCTTTTCTTGAGATTATGCAATTATGATTTTATGATTATTTCTTCTACTTGTTATGATTGTTAGTGCATGAACTTGATCAATTTATGTGCTTTATCTGTGATTATTGGGATTGACTCGACAGAGCTATTTTGATAATTAGACGGTAAGTAGAAGAGCCTTCGAGTAGTTTTCACCGGATGAGTGTGTCAATTGCATGTGGTATCGTAGACATACAGATATTCACCTTAGGTAATCATTGTTGGGACTTATTCTTTAATGCTTTATTCATGATCGGATTGCATAGACATATAGTAATTTGGTTTTGGATAATAGAATTATAATACACGCGCCAGCGGGTTATAATTAATATAGTGTCTCAGGTTAATAATCATGAATCATATATTTCATAATTGAGGGATTTTGGGTGAGCAATTCTTGCATAGGGGGAAGATAAAATCCTAGGTCCGTTTTTATTGATATTCTTTCGTGTTTATTTGCTTTCATAATTAGTTTAATTTATTTAGTTGATTAAATTTGACAATCTTGCGTAGGCTGGATAAAAATCATAATTGTTAGAATTTGGTACTTAGGATTAGATAATTTGAGTATTCCCTGTGGGATCGACATCCGACTCTCACGAGTCCACTTTTACTACTTGTTTGCGATACGTGCACTTGCGTGTTGGGTATTTAGCACCCAACAAGTTTTTGGCGCCGTTGCCGGGGAATACGGCTAAATTATCTATTTATCCTAATATTAAATTTGAGCAATTTTTCTTACTTCAGCCGTTTTAGTTATTTTATTTAATTATTTTCTTTGCTTATTTTATTTTTATTATTTTTGTTAGGGTACTTTTTATGCGAATGGAAGACGAGAATAATCGTAGGGAAGATGACCAAGGGCGCCTACCGAATGCGGCAGGAAATATTGTCAACGAGAAAGAGCAACTTCTGCTAATTAATCCACCACCTCGTCAACGAGCATTGCATGAGTACACCGTTCCAACACTCAATGGGTTTCAATCGAGCATCCAGCAGCCCCCCATTGAAGCCAACAATTTCGAAATTCGAGCGGGACTCCTTACTATGCTCCAAAACAATGGGTTATTCAGCGGATTAGCTCATGAAGATCCGCATCTCCACTTGGTCAACTTTCTCGAAACGTGTGATTCGCACAAGATGAACGGAGTATCCCCTGAAGCACTGCAACTCCGCCTTTTCAAGCACTCTTTGCAAGGAGCAGCCCGAGAATGGTTACAAACTCGTGCACCGCACTCCATCTCATCTTGGCCCCAGCTAGCACAGCTCTTCATGAATACGTACAACTCCCCAACCAAAACTGAGAGAATCCGGAGAGAAATACAAAACTTCTTACAAGAAGCCGGTGAAGCGTTTTTCGAGACGTGGGAGCGGTTCAAACAATTAATTCGGAGATGCCCCAATCATGGTCTTCAAGAGTGGCGGCAACTTCAAATATTTTATGACAGATTGCAAGATAATTCGAGAACGGTGCTCGATTCAGCAGCTGGCGGTATGTTCATGAGCCTGACCTATGACGAAGCTTACGAACTTTTGGAGCGAATCGCAAGGAACAAATACATGCGGGCATCGGACCGATCAAATAGCGGAGTCATAAAGACGGGAGGAATTTTGGAGTTAGACGGTGTCACCGCAATCACCGCCCAGTTAGACAAGCTATCAAAGCAAGTAGCAGCTTTGCAGACTCAGCAAGTCCATGCAATCCAAGGACCCGGCCAATGCTTAGAAGAAACGGAGTCTCTAAATTACATCAATGACACCAACCGACAACAGAGGAACCCGTACTCCAATACTTATAATCCGGGATGGAAAAATCACCCCAACTTTGGATGGGGAGGAAATCAGCAAGGACAAAGGCCAGCTCCCGAATTCCAAAATCCACCTCAAACTTCGGCCCAAGGAGTTGACCTCGCTGACATCTTAGCAAAATTCATGACATCAACTCAAGCTTCCATTCGAAATTAGGAGACACAGATGGGGCAACTTGCAACCCAACTAAATGCGAGGCCGTCGGGAGCACTGCCGTCGACTACGGAAGATCCTCGAAAGAGCAACATCGAGCAGTGCAATGTAGTGAGTTTGCGAAATGGGAGGCAATTAGAGAAAGTTCCTAAAAAGTCCGTTGCACCACCGCCTATTGTAGAGGAGCCCAAGAAAAAAACCGAGGTCGGGCCAAGCAACACAAAGATCACAGTAAGTGAACCTACTCCCAAGGTACCTTTCCCTCAACGTTTTCAAAACTCTAAGCTTGATATGCAATTTCAGTTATTTTTGGATTATCTTAAAAAGTTGCATGTTAATATTCCTTTTGTTGAGGCACTTAAGCATATGCCGAATTGGCTTAAGTTTATAAAGGAACTTGTATCGAAGAAGATGAGGCTTCCGGAGTGTGCAGCAATCATAGACCTCAATGAGCAAAGTAGTGCTATCCTTGCAAATAAAATTCCACCGAAGCTTAGAGATCCGGGCAGTTGCACCATTCCATGCACAATAGGTACTAGGTATTTTGGGCGGGCATTGTGTGATCAAGGGGCAAGCGTAAATTTAATGCCTTTATCAATCTATGAGAAATTGAATTTAGGAGAAATTAAGCCTACTTCCGTGACCTTGCAGCTAGCCGATAGATCTTTTACTCACCCTTTAGGTATAGTTGAGGATGTATTGGTTAAAGTAGATAAGTTCATACTCCCGGCTGATTTTCTAGTACTTGACATAGAGGAAGATGAAAATATTCCCCTTATCTTAGGACGCCCCTTTTTAGCAACTGGTAGATCAATTATTGATGTAGGAAAGAGAGAGCTAAGAATGAGTGTGGGGGACGAAACGGTGATCTTCAAGGTGTACCGGGTGGATGAAAAGCCTATTACGGCTAATGGATGTTATCTTCTTGATGAGGTAAGTGATTCTAAACTTTTTCCTGTTAAATTACATGATTTAAATTTTTTTGTGGATACTAACGTGCATGTAGGAGAACAAAAGAAAAAGGTTGAGTTGGTTACAACACCTATTCAAAACACCGTGATAAAAGACGATGTTGGCAAGCCTCATGACATCAAGAAGAATAAATTCAAGGGCATTCCTAAGCGAACCAGTCGAAAGAAGAATCGGATCAACCCATTAATTCAAGACTTTCTCCAAAAGGAAGTTAAGAGATGGGTTCAAAAGCTAAGGAATTGAAGAGAAGGAACAAAGTCTGGCTGAAGACTATAAACTTAGCGCTTCTCGGGAGGCAACCCGAGATTTTTGTTTTTATTTATTTATTTATGTTTCTTGTTTTATTTTATTTATTTATTTTATAAGCATGCAAGCTAATTAAATAAGCAATTTTTTTTATTTTCAGGGGTCAAAGTGCAATTTTGCACTTCACACGGCCGCACCAACAAAGGCTTAATTTCACACGGCCGTGTGAAAAATCTGGAAGCTACTGCCCAATTTTGGCAAATCGCACGGCCGTGCGAAAAATAGTTCAAAATCTCATACGGCCGTGCGAAACTCAACAGAAGCATAATAAAGGCGAGGGTGGAGAGAAAACCGGAGACGGCCAAGACGACTTATTCAGGTGTATTCTATCCTTAAACTTCGTGTTAATTACATTGAGGGCAATGTAAATTTTAAGCTTGGGGGTGGAAAATTACCTGTTTTTATGTGCTTTAATTTTTTAGTTTGCATGCCTGTTTTTATGTGCTTTAATTTTTTAGTTTGCATGCCTTAAAGTTTTTTTTTTATTTGAGTTATTTTATTTTAGTTTTTTCTTTCGAAAAAAAAAAATGTGTTTGAGATAAATGCTTCGATGAATCATGATGATGAAAGATGGTCGATGTTTAATGATGAAATTGCTTGCTTTGTCTTGATTTTGATCGAATTTTGGTGACCTTTTGATTCAAAGTGTCGTAAGAAGGAGTCATTGTTAGGAATCACGAATTATGTCTTGCTTTGGTTGAAAGTTTTGTGTTTTAAAACGTGGAATTAATTTATGCTATATCATATGCTATTCGGTTTTAGAACTTGCCTTAGGAATTTACAAAGTGAAATATTAAATTGTTGAGCAATTTGGGAAGTGATTTGGGCCATCTTTGAACCGTTTGAGCCTTTCAAGCCTACCTTTAAATTTTTATCATTCGAACCTTGATTGAGCCTTGGAGAAACGGTGTTCTTTCTTTTAGCCAATGTGTATAAGGTAGAATAAGTGGAGATTTTTGAAAAATTAACCCTTGGAGTTCGGTCGAAAAAAAAAAATTATAAGGTCCTTCTTCTTCTAAAAAAAAAAAAAAAAAAAAAAAAGAAAAAAAAAATGAGAAAGAGAAAGAAGAAGAGACTAGAAGGGAAAGTAAGGACTAGTTGTTGAATTGTTTTGAAAGCTCGATCCATTGTCTTAAGAGCAAAAGTGGAGACTTTTGAACTCTTCAGAATCGAGTTTATTAAAGTCCTTAGAGGTGAATTCATTGTTTCAAACGCCTATCTTTCAAAATGTGGCGTAATCACCTCAATTCAAGAAGCATAGCCACATATACCCATATTTCCTACCTCGAACCAAAAAGCCCAACATTTGAAAGCCAAAAAGTCCCAATGATCCCAATAGCTCAATTATTTGATACTAGCCGAGTAGAGAAATTTGGTGAGTCTTTGGAGTTGAATATTATTATGTAAGTATAAATTTTCTCCATTTTTAATTTGTAAATATGGGATACTTGAAGCGATAGCATGGTTTGTGGTTTTTAGCAATGGTGAGTGAATACGTATCTTTGAATTACGAGCTTGTAAGTTTTTGAGAATTGTCATGATAATTGCAAGTTCTGAAAAAATGAAAGTTGACCATTAATCTATGTGATGAGAGGCATTTGTTGAGAGTGTTGCTGTGAAAGTTGCTAGTTTTTGCTTGAGGACAAACAAAAGATCAAGTTTGTGGGTGTGTTAAGTATATATTTTTATACTTTATCGTACCTTTTTATTTGAGCTTTTGGTGTGATTTAACGATAATTGGTGGTTAAAAAGTTGATTTATTGTATTTTAGGTATAAATTGAAGAATTGGAAAAGTTTGAGGTCAAAACTGCAAATTTGGAGAAAATATGGGCCAAAATGAAAATAATCAAAAATATGCTGAAATTGGCTGAAAACAGGCCCGCACGGCCGTGCCAAAATTAGCCTATTTTTGGCACGGCCGTGCCAAATGCTGAATTTGGGCAGAAGGTTCGGCGATTCTCGCGCGGCCGTGCGAGAATTGCACTGATTTTCGCGCGGCCGTGCCAAATCACGCTGGAGGCAATTTTGGACTTTTAAACACACAAGGAAACCTAGAATCATCTACCAAGTTGGGACATCTATTTAAGCCCAAACCAAGCACGAATCAAAGGGGATTTTTTTTTGACACAACCTTGGAGCGAGAGGAGCGAGAGAACGAAGAATCGAAGACGGAGAATTGACAACTCTTCATCACAATTCTTCTTTTATCTATCTTTTATTAATTTATTCTTTTTATGTTTTTATTATGTTTTTCGTAGAGAACATGCGTAGCTAAGTTTTTAATCTAGGATTTTGTTGGAACCCTATGTAGGGATTGCGAACCCTTTTTCTTGAGATTATGCAATTATGATTTTATGATTATTTCTTCTACTTGTTATGATTGTTAGTGCATGAACTTGATCAATTTATGTGCTTTATCTGTGATTATTGGGATTGACTCGACAGAGCTATTTTGATAATTAGACGGTAAGTAGAAGAGCCTTCGAGTAGTTTTCACCGGATGAGTGTGTCAATTGCATGTGGTATCGTAGACATACAGATATTCACCTTAGGTAATCATTGTTGGGACTTATTCTTTAATGCTTTATTCATGATCGGATTGCATAGACATATAGTAATTTGGTTTTGGATAATAGAATTATAATACACGCGACAGCGGGTTATAATTAATATAGTGTCTCAGGTTAATAATCATGAATCATATATTTCATAATTGAGGGATTTTGGGTGAGCAATTCTTGCATAGGGGGAAGATAAAATCCTAGGTCCGTTTTTATTGATATTCTTTCTTGTTTATTTGCTTTCATAATTAGTTTAATTTATTTAGTTGATTAAATTTGACAATCTTGCGTAGGCTGGATAAAAATCATAATTGTTAGAATTTGGTACTTAGGATTAGATAATTTGAGTATTCCCTGTGGGATCGACATCCGACTCTCACGAGTCCACTTTTACTACTTGTTTGCGATACGTGCACTTGCGTGTTAGGTATTTAGCACCCAACAGTGCCACTTTGAGAAATACGGAGTCTCCAACTTCGAATTCTAAATCTCTTCTTCGAGAATTGGCGTAACTTTGCTGTCGGCTCTGGGCAGTACGCATTCTTTCTCGAATGTTCTGAATTATCTCGACAGTTTGTTGGACTAGCTCTGGGCCGAGGAATTTTCTTTCTCCAATTTCATCCCAATGGAGTGGGGATCGACACTTGCGACTGTAGAGAGCTTCGTATGGTGCCATTTCGATAGATGATTGGAAGCTATTGTTGTAGGCGAATTCGATTAGTGGAAGTCGCGATTCCCAATTTCCTCCGAAATCGAGAATACAAGCGCGGAGTAGATCTTCTAGGGTTTTGATTGTTCGTTCGGATTGACCGTCGGTTTGCGGGTGAAAAGCGGTACTAAAATTGAGGCGAGTTCCGAGGGTTCCGTGTAAGCTTTTCCAGAATTTGGACGTGAATCGAGGGTCTCGGTCAGAAATAATAGAGACTGGAACACCGTGGAGTCGGACAATTTCTCGGATGTACAGCTCTGCTAGTTTCTCTAGGCTAAAGGTCATTCGAACGGGAAGAAAATGGGCGGACTTGGTTAGTCGGTCGACAATTACCCAAATGGCGTCGGATCCTCTTTGGGTCTTTGGAAATCCTTGAACGAAATCCATTGTGACATCTTCCCACTTCAATTCTGGAATCAGATTGGACTGCAGTAGACCTCCGGGTCTTTGGTGTTCTGCTTTGACTTGTTGGCACACTAGACATTCGGCGACGAATTGGGCGATTTCTCCTTTCATTCCGGGCCACCAGTAGAGTTTCTTCAGATCTTGGTACATCTTGGTTGTTCCGGGATGGCAAGTGCACACGGTTTGATGGGCTTCGGTTAGGATTAGTAGGCGAATCTTGGAGTCGTTGGGCACATAGATGCGACTTTGGAATCGGACAATTCCTTCCTCGGAGATTCGGAAATTCGGATTGGATTCGAGGTTGTCGCGAACTTTAAGGACTTGGGGATCGGCTTGTTGAGCTGTCTTGATTGCTTCTGTCAGATTTGGCTAAACAACGAGGGCGTTGATTGATTTGCGGCTAAGAGCGTCTGCCACGACATTTGCTTTACCAGGGTGATAGAGTATTTCGCAATCGTAGTCCTTGACTAGTTCGAGCCATCTTCTTTGCCTCATATTTAGTTCCTTCTGGGTGAAAAGGTACTTAAGACTCTTGTGATCGGTGTAGATGGTGCACTTTTCGCCATAAAGGTAGTGTCGCCAGATTTTGAGTGCGAAGACGACAGCGGCTAATTCGAGATCATGGGTCGGGTAGTTCCGTTTGTACTCTTTGAGTTGCCGAGAGGCGTAGGCTATAACTTTTCCATTCTGCATGAGTACGGCTCCTAACCCTAGCTTCGAGGCGTCGCTGTAGACTATGAATTCTCCAGTTCTTTCCGGTAGTGCTAGAATTGGGGCAGAGGTGAGTCGATTCTTGAGTTCGGTGAAGCTAGCGTCGCATTCTGGGGTCCATTGGTATTTGACATCCTTTCGAGTGAGTCGAGTGAGAGGCGAGGCGAGTTTCGAGAAATCTTGTACGAATTTGCGATAGTAACCGGCTAGACCGAGGAAACTCCTTATCTCCTTTGCATTCTTCCGAATTGACCAGTTGGAAACTGCTTCTATCTTGCTGGGGTCGACGGAGATTCCACTTGCTGAGACTATGTGGCCAAGAAAAGAGATACTGGATAGCCAGAACTCACACTTTCTGAATTTGGCGTACAGCTGATGAGATCGAAGAGTTTGGAGAACGGTGCGGAGGTGAGAGGAATGATCTTCTTCCTTCTTGGAGTAAATGAGGATATCATCGATGAAGAAGATTACGAATTGGTCTAGATACGGGTGAAAGACTCGGTTCATGAGATCCATAAATGCGGCTGGGGCATTAGTTAGACCGAAAGGCATGACGATGAATTCGTAGTGGCCGTATCTCGTTCGGAAAGCGGTTTTCGGAATGTCGGACTCTTTGATCTTAAGTTGGTGATATCCGGATCGAAGATCAATCTTGGAAAAGACAGAAGAAACTTGGAGTTGGTCGAATAGATCGTCAATTCGGGGAAGAGGGTACTTATTCTTGATAGTGATTTTGTTGAGCTCTCGGTAGTCGATACAAAGACGAAGGGATCCGTCTTTCTTCTTGACAAACAGCACTGGGGCTCCCCAAGGTGAGTGACTAGGTCGAACGTAACCTTTGTCAAGCAGCTCTTGGATCTGATCTTTCAATTCCTTCAATTCAAGTGGGGCCATGCGATATGGGGCTTTAGAAATTGGTGCGGCTCCGGGAATTAGGTCGATTTCGAACTCAATCTCTTGATCGGGTGGAAGTCCGGGAATATCGTCAGGAAATACGTCTGGAAATTCTTGTACTGTTCGAACATCGGACAATTGAGCCTTGGCGTCGGGTTCGGGATTCACAACATCTACTAGATAGCCGAAATGCCCTTTATGAATGAGTTTCACGGCTTTTATGGCTGAGATAATGGGAATCGCAGTTTTGGCTAGGCTCTGAAATTTTAGGGTTTGGCCGTTGGGTAGAGGAAAGATAACTGTTTTCGGGGCACAGTCAATTTGGGCTTTATATTCGGTTAACCAGTCCATTCCTAAAATGATATTTAAATTGCGGATCGGAAGGACAATGAGGTCGAAATTCGTAGGTTGCGAATGAACTCGGATCGAACAGTTGATCACCACTAGGTTCGAGATCATTTCTTCGCCAGAGGGAATGAGTATGCTATAGTCGTGGTTCAAGTGACTAGGTTTTATCTTAAGGCTTCTAATCATATTCTCCGATATGAAAGAGTGAGTAGAACCAGAATCAATCAAGGCATAGACAGGTTCGTCGAAATGTATATAGTACCTGCTATCATTGAGGGATCTTGCTCAATCTGCTCCTTTGTCATAGCAAACACACGTCCTTGAGCACGATTCGGAGTGTTCGGACAATTCCTTGCTATGTGTCCGGTCTTTCTACATCTGAAGCACGTGTTCGTCCCTTGTGCACAAACTCCAAAGTGCGATTTCCCGCATCGTTGGCAAGTTGGTTTGGGCGGCTGTGGAAGTCCCGATTGACTCGATGGTTGGCTTCGGTTGCCCTTGAATTTGTGGTTGCCGAAGTTATCCTTCTTCCATGGGCGTTGACTCGTGCCTTGGGATCGACGATTCTGTTGGATCTCCTTTTCGTCTTGGGCTGCCATTAGGGCTTTGTCCACTAGTTGTCTGAAAGTCGAGGCGTCAGACATGCGGATATCTCGTCGGATCTCCGGTTGCAGGCCACGGATGAAGTGATTCTTTTTCTCTTCGGGGTCTCGAGCGATGAATGGGGCGTAGAGACAGCCACGTTCGAAGCGGCGGATGTACTCGAGCATTGGCAATTCACCTTGACGAAGTTCTAGAAATTCCTTCAGTTTGTGGGCACGTACGTCTATGGAGAAATATTTTTCGAAGAATTGTAGTTTCAAGTCGGTCCATTGTATAGTGTCGAGGTCGACTCCTTCTCTGACTCCTTCCCACCAGTGACGAGCCTCGTTTCGGAGTAAGAAAAGAGCGCAATGCACACGATCACAATCGGTCATTTGCATGTAGTCGTAGATCACTTCTAAGGATTTGACCCATTCTTCGGCTATTATCGGATCGGTTCCACCATGAAATTCGGAGGGGTTCATTTTGAGAAATCGTTCGTCAATGGCGTGAGGTGCTGCTTGAGGAGGAGGCGGAGGAGGATGGTTTCGTTGGAGAAGTTGGTCAATTTGTCTTTGGTGGTTTTGGGCTTGTTCTCGGATAAGGTTCGAGAGGTTATGGATGGTTTGGTTATGTTTGGTTGGTTCATTAGTGGGAGTGCCTTGGGAATTCCGGGTTTGTCGTCTTGCCATAATTTTCTATAACCTATCATGCAATTTATAAGTAAAGCACATAAATAACTAAAACACATAATACACATAACATTACCGAATGGACGAGTCATCGTGTCTCGTTAGTCTTCAAGCCCGGCTTTTGGTTCGTACGAGTTTTCTATAAACAATGCTCTGATACCACTGTTGTAGCACCCCCCTCGGGTCGGGCGATAAATCGAACCGGTTTATCGGAAAACTTTATTTAGATAGCGGAAGCAAAAGGGATCTCTTTGTAATTTTTAAAACTTTTGAGTAGGACCAAAATGTAATTTAATTAAAATCTCTTTTTGGGGCATTTGAAAGCCTTGAGAATTTCGAAACTCCTTAGGGTGATTTGGGTCGTTAAAAATTTTTCTCGTTTCAAAAGAAAACTTGGGAAAGGGAGATTATTATTCGAGTGCTACATTTATCTAACTATAGGTTCTAATTCGGGTTCGAGAAGAAATCAGAGTTTTAGAATATTTGGTGAATAGGGATTTTCGGGCAATAAATGCAATTATCGAAAATAAGCGGACCAACTATATTATTATCAAAATAAGGCCCGTACTAGATAAGAGTTTAATTTCCCTAAGGGGGAAATATTAGAGTTTAAGGAAACGGAAATACGGAAATCGTTTATAAGTTACATCACCAAAAATAACATAAGCATAGTTTATAGACCCCTCGTACGACCCTCCAAAAGCTTCGGCCAAGACTCCGATTCACTACTCGATCCATTCCGATGCGGGATTTCTACTACTACCTGCAATCAAAGAAGTATCTATATGAGCTATTAAGCCCAGTAAGAAATGCGAATGGATAACGAGGTTTTAAAATATGGTTTTACGTACTTATAATAGTATATACACATAAGCATTACACCTTACCATTCGTCGGCAAACGAACACACACACATAAACACGAAAATTCATTCAAGCACGTAAACCGATGCAAATGCTGAAAATTACCATTTTACCCTTTTTATCGACTCAAGTGCATGGAAATTACTAATTCACCCTTTTCGTGCAAGTGCATGAATGAAAACATTTTCTGTCTTTCGGATCCGCGAAGTATTAACTTCCTTACTTGGGTGATAAGCCTATTATTCTGAGCCCGTTCTTTCGGTGGAATCAAACCACCCCTTTTTCTATAGTAACTATGGTTGGGATACCGGCCCCCCGTATCCCCGACTTATCCAACCCCAAGCATTCCATTAACCTTTCCTTTCGTAAAAATGAAATCTCTTTTTATGCAAGACCATGAGACGAATGAGACTCTAAAAAAAATGACGACTCTACGACATCACAAATATCAATCAACGAGCATACAAATAAAATTCAATTATCCACATAATACACACATATACACGGTAATTACACACATATCATACACATATATACATATAGCTATTTAAGCATATCACATAATTCACATTATTATCGTATCATGTATTTATATAAAACACACACACACATACAGCAGCATACACACACACACGGCACACACATATACACATAACATGCAGCACACACACACACACACGGCACACACATATACACATAACATGCAGCACACACACACACTTTAATTAGCATTTAATTAGCAACTCATGCTCTTAAAGCACCAACATTTCTATGTTACTTTAATTAGCATTTAATTAGCAACTCATGCTCTTAAAGCACCAACATTTCTATCTTTTCATTTATGGGATTTCTCCCCCTTTTACTCATTTAATGAATTAAAAATTCTTACAGCACCTTAACATAGTTCAGCTGCAGATTTTTAACCATTAATTCACCTTCCCACAATTAATACACAAGGCATAATGATTAGCACACAAGAGTTCTATTTATGACACATGCACAAGCAATATTTCGAAATAATAGCAAATAGCATCCAAACATTCTCAAATTTAATTATAGGCTGCATAACGGACTAAAATCATATGCAAAAAGAATTTTTCAATTTCCTCAAAAATTGGATTTATAAAAATTAAAATACTCGGCAAGTAGTATTGAAGCCAAAAATGATTTTCCCAACAAATACTAATTCTAAACTAAGGCCAAATAGCAAATAATCAAATTCCACTTACTCCTACTGAGATTTTAAAGATGAAAACATTTTTCATGCCAAAATTTTGAGAAATTGCAGATTAGTCCTAAAGATTCATAGATCTACACATGCAACCCCAAAAATCTTGAAAACTCATTTTCTTTTTCCATAATTCCCAAAAATTCGAAATATCAAACCTTTAAACCCAAAATTCTTAGATTCACAGATTATGACATTGATTAGACATGCAAGAACACAAATAACAAGATTAGCACAAGATTTCGGATTTTACACAACAAGCCCTAATTTTTCGAAAAGTGAAGAAATCTTTTAGGAAATTTCAAAAATCCTTTTTCATACTATGATACCCTTCGATTGGAGCAAGAAATTCGAGATTTCTTACCTATCAAGAGTGTTTGGCCGAAGAAAGAAAAACCTTTAAAAGAAAAGAGGGTTTTTAGAGAGAGAAAGGATGATGAAGAAAATGAATAACACAAGGATACAATGTTACCTCCTTCAAGAAGTGGCTCCAAGATTGAACTAAGCTAGTTGAATGGAGAAGGTAAGAGCTTTGATATCAAGTTGGGAGGAGTTTAAATCTCCCGTAAGAGGGCAAGTGTTTTTGATGGTGTTTTTAGCCTATTCAAGGGTGAAGCTTATATAGGGGATTTGCATTTTGATTTCTCTATTTTTTTTCTTGAAGAATTTTGAGGTGTTGGCCGATGGAGGAGGTGATGCTTCGGTGGTGATGGTGAAGAGAAGACAAGCGGGAGTATAGGTGTAAGAAGATGAAGATAGATGGGTGTCTCTTGGGATGACTTAGCATGCTTGAGTGTAGGATTAGTGTAAATCCTCACTCTTTGCCAAGTGTCATGCATCTTTTCTAATTATTTATTAATTAATAAAATCACTAATTAATCCCACACACACATATATCCGAACACACACACACACACATATATTTAAATATGTATTTCACTCATGTAGGTCTAGCATGCATAGGCATATAGCTATATATGTATGCATACATTTACGTATTTATGCATGTGTTATGCATGTGATTATTATTAAGTCATGAAATAATATTAATAAATTACTTATACACATAAGTCACATAATTTAATCTAGCACATAATTATCAATAATTAATTTACTTAACCACGTAATTATCGAAATAAAATTGGCACGTAATCGTCCAATAATTTCCTAGCACATAAGGATAATCAACTAGGCATATACGGATTATTAGTATAGGCAATATAAGGCACTTAAGGAATTCAAGTTAGTGAAATTACTAATGATTTCTACGTGAGAATTTTCGGGTTATGGAGTTTTGGTTACGGATTAGGGTTTCGAAAATGTGGGGTGTTACATAGGGTAATGATACACAACATCAACAAGAAAAGTTTTATGAATTAATGAACAAACATGGACCTCGTAATCTTGTTAGATGATTTCATATTCTTATCATACCATAAAAGATGAAATAAGAGTACATCAGAACATTCAACATGATATACAATACCAACGAAAAGATTCGACTAATAATGATTAATAAAGCCTATTCCCCAAGTATTTTCATCGTGCTAGAAATGAATGAAACCTCCAAAATATACCTGACTAATTCGACATTCCTGGAGCTTTAGCAATAGCCACAAGCTAAGAAAAAACCTCTTTATTTTTAAGAAACTTCTTTGTGCTCTTCATCTTCGTCGGAAGAGTCGCCGCCGCCGACCGGCAACACCGCTATCGCATAAGATCGGCTGGGATGGGGAGAAGTGGTTGCGTTCTTATATGAAGAATTTGGGGAGTTTTGCTTTTATTTTTTCTTGTAATTTTGTTAATTGATTATGATTATTGTAATATTTGTTTAATGGATATATTACATTTTTTTGTTGAGTTTGTAACGTTAATTAGGTAATTTATATAACCGTACAATGTGTGTATGATGGTGTACGATCTGTTTTTACTGGGTTCGTACTTTTATTTAAAAAATCCCAGTATCGTACTAGATCGTACTAAGTCGTACAAAAAAAATCAACGGATGAGATTAACTGATACGCTTTTTCCTCACGTATAAATTACCGCAAGTATACAATAGCGCATTTTGCAGAACAGTGGTTCCGGATATCGATCCACAGGGACCTTGTAGATTCACATGCTAATTAGTGTAATCATATTATCTAGCCGATCGTAAATAATTGGAATGGTGATAAACCCTAGTTTAAAAGCATGCAAGATCATAAACATGCAAGTATAGAATGTACGTAAATAAAATAGCGACCACTCAACATGGGAGGGCTTCGATTTAAAAGGGACTTCTAGGGACAAATCCTGAGTTCTAATTACCACCATTTAGACCAAAATAAATAAAAAAATTCATACCTACATCACATGCATAATGCTGTTTCAACTATTGAACTTTGGAGATAAACATGAAACTCAAGCTACTCAGATCATTAAGTCAAATAATCGAAGCTTGAATGGCCTTGCCAGCTTTTCCTAGATTGACGTTATTAATTGCGAATTTTGCAAGTTATTGAATGAGAGTGGAGGTATGCTCGAGTGTACTTATATTATTTGTTGTGATCGAGTTCCTTCATTATTAATTAAAAAAAAAATCTACTGTACTGATCTAGTATATATATATATATATATATATATATATATATATATATATATATATATATATATATATATATATATATATATATATATATATATATATATATTTATGTGCCGATTTATTTTCATTAATTAATTTCCATTGCGATTGTTATGTGGCCAATTCAGGGGACTGGACGGGCAGAAAGGGAGCCACAAATGCTTGTGTCTTATTGGCGCAATATATTTCGGGGTATGCAGATATTGAACGGAGTAGCAGACGACTCAACTCCAACATAATAGCTTTGATATAGCTAGCTAGCCCTTTTAGGTACGTGAATATTTCCTAGCTGTTGTTCGGATACATTTACAGTTATTGCTTATGTGAACATTGTAGCTAAATAACCCTAACGCGTTACATAAGGCAAGTATTGTAATTGTATAATTGTTCGATTTTCTGCAATTATGTCCATTTCTTTATATAAATAACCCAATATCGGTTCACTGTCAATTAACACATCTTTCACCATCGAGAGATACGACAACGGAGGATATCTATGCTGCTCAATGTCATAACTCATGAACAGAACAAATGACTTTCAAATTTGCAATACAAATAAGATTTTTTCGCCAATTTAATAATTAATAAAGACATGGTACAGGGTGTCTAGGATATTATTAAACCCAATAATTGCAAGGTGGGAGGTGTTTAGGCATTTTGCCCATGTAATATAAGATACAAACATATGCAGAAAAACGAGGACCAGAAGAGATCGACAATATTGACCCCTTTTTACTTTAAAATGAAATTCTGGATTGATTTGCAGAAGAAATAACGTACCAATTTTTTGATGTATTCGTAAGCAAAAACCGAAACTTCGGTTGTTTGTCAAGCAAGAAGGTCAACAGACTTGCAACTAACTTTAAATCAATGAGGTGGTCTTGTAATATGTTTTCTGCATGTAGAGCTAAAATACCAGAGCAAGTATTTTATGCTAAAACACAACCAGATTAGTCGGGGGTAAAATTCACGAACATACAGACATAGACATGAATAAAGTCCAGCTATTACAAAAGAAAACTAACTCCAACAGAAATAAAACAAGCACGCAGGAAGTAGAAAAAACGCGTCACAACTACATGCAGAGTTCAAGAGAAACAAAACACATTCCGTTCTATACCATTGGATATAAAGAAAGCAAGAATTTATCAAAAAGAAAATAAGGGCATACACGGTACACCTAGGGAAGGCCTCTTGCAATGAGATGATAAAGGAATAAAGGAATAAAAAGATTTAAAGATAGAGAAAACCAATCAGAAAAAAAACAAATACCAAATACAACTAACTTTGTTCGAAACAAATTTAAAAGGAGTTTTTTGCCTGAAAGAGAAACTTTTAAACTTTTCAATCAACACAGAATGATAGAAGTCTTGCTTACTGTTTAAGTTCTTGCATATAGTATACAATGTATTCTATTTTCGTCATCAAATAATGGTCATCAAATCTAATGTTATGCCTCACGTAATTAGCCCACCTCAATCTGCAGCCTCTCCACAAATTTTCAATCCTGATATATACATATACATATACACACTCAAATTAATCTAGTCCACTTCTCACTCTATTATGTTATATATTATTAACAAGCATGTTAAAAGTGGTGTTGCCATTTCAGATAGTAGGTGGGGCTTTCTTTAATATAATTTAAGATATATATATATATACAACAATTCTCCAAGATGACACAAATAGTAGAGGTTGGAACTTGGACATCATAAAAATAAATCATCAAGTGTGTGCAAAACGATAGCAAAAACTGTTTCTTATATTTCCGAAATTATGAGAAAAAAAGAGCATTTTGGGTGCACAAAAAGTATAAATTAGGAAAATATTTCTACACACGTAAAATAGTTTGAGTGACTAAAGCAATAAATAGATGCATGAATTCAACTTTTACGAATCTAGTCGATACAAGGAAAGTTATTCCTATGCAATGCCAATCTAGTAATATTTGTAAATTCTATGACAAGGCTAATTCAGCTCTATATTCTAACAAAAAAAATAACTTACTTCCTCAAATATGAGCACACTTCAACGTAGTTTTCCATAATAAAGAAAATGAACTTTAAAAGCCATACAAAGAAATGATTAAACCCCAATAAATACCTGTGGCCGTAGTATTTTGCCGTTGCTCTATGTATCTTAGAGCTTTAACTTTTGACCGGAATGCTCTTGAAACACCCAGTGCGGTGTATTTCTGCATAAAAACAAAAACATCAATTCTTCATTGACTCTTGTTCTATCATGGCCGTCGATAATTTTTTCGATATCATAACTCTTACTCTATCATGGCTGTTGTGAATCAACTTTTCAGTTCTTATCATTTAATCTAGTTACTGTAATTTAAGTATCAACTGTTTACCATGTAACAATTTATTTGATTTCTTTAAAGTAATAGTCATATTTTAAAACAGTTTCAATCTCGTATTGTTTTCTTGTGTAATTTTGAGGTATGATATATTTATTTTTAAGTACTGAAAAATATAATTTTCTCTCACATTTTTAGTTTAAATCACTATAAGCCAACCTATAATGAATTGATGGTAGAGTACCATGTACCGATTATGCCGTACTGAAAGTAACGGTACATCGAACATTGGTATACTGCAATTTTTGGTAAGGCAATAGTATTAAATTATTCAATACTGTAAGATATGATAGGTACGCAAAATATTCACAGTTGACAGGTCATTGTTTCCATGTCCAAATCTCTAATTCTATTCAATTGCCGCAAGCAAGAATTAATTAATTTAATACAACGTAGATAGCAAGATATATACGCGACAAAATGAAATGCAAGGATAAAATAGCTACAAGAGAAGGCATACCTTTGTTGCACCACCTAATTTCGGTTTTTTCTGTTTCAAATGTCCACAAGGCATCCCAGAACCTTCTCCGACTTGTTCTCGCTCCATGTTCTGTTCCCAAATAAGTTGAAAGTACAAAATTTGATTAAAATTATGCAAAACCATATATCAAAATCTATGGTAACAGCATGATAAAGTCCATGATGCAACAAATATACATATACATATATACATATATATGTATGTCTATGTATATGTATATGTGTGTATATATACACATCTAGATCATCTAGTTTACTTCTCGAGGGTGATTTGCTGCGGCAATTCGCAAAACCAGCGAGGGTTGTTGAAGCAGCTGAGGGTTAGGCATAGGGTCTATGCCTTCTCCATCTTGTATGTAGTCAGAAAAGGATGGAGTTATAATTACTTCATATGGCCATAAATTTGCTCGATTACTTGAGTGAATAGTAACTTAAGACAACAAATTAACATGTAATTAAAACAATTTTTCAAGATGACACAAATAGTAGAGGTTGGAACTTGGACATCATAAAAATAAATCAGCAGGTGTGTACAAAAGGATAGCAACAACTGTTCCTTATATAACCGAAATTATGAGAAAAAAGAGCATTTTTGGTGCACAAAAAGTACAAATTAGGAAGATATTTCTACACACGTAAAATAGGTAGAGTTAGTAAAGCAGTAAATAGATGCATGAATTCTACTTTTACGCATCTAGTCGATACAAGGAAAGTTATTCCTATGCAATGTCAATCTAGTAATATTTGTAAATTCAATGACAAAGCTAATTCACCTCTATATTCTAACAAAAAACTTACTTCCTCAAATATGAGCACCCTTCAACATAGTTTTCCATAAGAAAGAAAATGAACATTAAAAGCCATACAATGAAATGATTCAACGCCAATATATACCTGTGGCCGTAGTATTTTTACTGTTGCTTTATGTATTTTAGAGCTTTAACTTTTGACCGGAGTGCTCTTGAAACACCTGGTGCGTAGTATTTCTGCATGAAAACAAAAACATCAATTCATCATTTACTTTCCATGTTCCACATCAATTATATTGATGATATATCGTTGGTTAGCCATTTACTTTTTGGTACCCCTCTTAGTTTGGAAAGAAATTAATTCCTTTCAGTGCAACCTCATTACACTAGCTATGCCTACTAAAACAAGGAGACGTGGAAAAATAAAACAAGACAAAACAACGAAAAGTGAAGGCTAAGAGATTATGCAATGCTGCCATCGCTATAATATACCAACCACAAATTACCAAAAAATAACCAAAAGAATGGTTACCATAATATTCGGTAGGGAGTTACTACTGTACCGCTATCATACAGTACGATAGTGGTATTGTATTTTCAATACCACGGAAATACTGTACCATACCATAATTCATATATTTTTATAGGGTTTTTGTGCATAAGTCCCCAACTAAGCATCTTTATTATTCTAGGTTTAGGGATTATATCTCTTTCACTAATAAGCCAATATTAACCTCAACTCTTTATACCCAATTCTTAATTGTAACCCCAATATAATCAATTTTGTCCACAAAAATCCGATTTTGACCACGAAAATTCAATTTTGACTTTTTTTTGGAGCATTCCTTAATATGCTTCAATTTCATCCTTAATTTAATTTAATCTCAATTTGACCCCAAAATTCACATATTATTCAATTTTAACACAAAACTTTCTTTTTTCAAAAAAATAATTTTGCGAAAAAAAATTTTGCCGCCGCATTCCGGCGTTGACTTTTCAATTTTTTTATTTTTTTTTCTTTCTTTCGGATTTTTTCGCCGGTTTCCGGCGTTGACCGGCGGTCAACGCTAGTCTCCGGTGTTGACTTTTTTTTTCTTCTTCTTCCTTTTTCTTTTCTTTTCATTCGGATTTTTTGGCCGGTTTTCTGCGTTGACCGGCAGTCTCCGGCGTTGACTTTTTTTAGTGTTTTTTTTTAACGTCCTCCGCTTAACGTTGACCGTAATAGTGCTGTCACTGACAGTAAATTAACGTAATTATACTGTAATGACGGTTAATTAACGTAATTGTACTGTCCTTGACAATACATTTATGTAATTGTGCTGCCGTTGATAGTAAATTAATGTAATATTATTATTTTTTATTTTTGTTGTTTATTTTTATTTTGTTTGATTTGTTGACAAGTCAACGTAATTATATTACTGTCGTTGATAGTAAAATAACTGTAAACACAATAATATTAGTGTCAACAACATCAATATTATTTTGTTTTTTGGGTTTTTGTTTTGTTTTGAGTTATTCACAGAGTAACGTAATAATATTACTATCTATTATTGTAATATTATTGTAAACACAATAATATTAATGTGGTTGACGGTAATACTACTGTTGTAGTAATATTACTGTCACTCACAGTAATATTAATTCTTTTGGTTTTTTATTATGTTTACATTTATTGAAAGGTCAACATAGTAATATTTACTCTATTGCACAATAATAATGAGTTTTGTTGTGTTAATATTACTTTGCTAGAGATTATTATAGCAATATTACTGTGTTAAACTGTAGTTTAGTTAATTTTATTGTGTTTAACAGTAATATAGTTAATATTACTGTCAATCACAGCAATATTACAAAAAGAAAGAAAAGAAGAAAAAAAATTCAAAAAAGTCAACGCTGGAAACCGGCAAAACAATCCAGAAGAAAAAACAAAAAAAAAAAGAAAAAATGAAAAGTCAACGCCGGAGATCGGCGTTGACCGCCGGAATTCGGCAGGAAAAAAATAGTTTTTGAAAAAGCAAGAAATTTTGAAAAGAAAAAGTTTTGGGTCAAAATTGAATAATTTGTGAAATTTGGGGTCAAATTTTTGTTAAATTAAGTTAAGGATGAAATTGGAGCATATTAAAGTATGAGGGGTTATTTTAGTCTTTTACAAAAATCTTGACCATGTGTGGACTTATTGGTAAAGGAGTTTTTTGTCTGAATCTCTTTATGAATAAGTACCCATTGATGGGCTTATTTGCAATGACCCCTATTTTTATTTGTTTAACACACATTTTGCTTTCTATTGATTAATAATTAATGTATATTACATCATTTTCATAGACTTAAACTAGATCACAATTGAAAAGTCAAATGATATTTTACATTTAATATCTATTTTCCTTGCTCTCATCCCATATATATATTCACAATTGAAAAGTCATATGATATTTTATCAAGGGAAGAGTTCAGAGAAAATATTTTTTTTTCTTCACGTTTTTGTTTATCGAGAGAAGAAAAATATTTTATTTATCAAGAAAACAAATATTTTCTCTGAACTCTTCTCTCGATAAAAAGTCGCCGGAAGAGCAACAAGGAAAAGAGAAATATTTTTCTCTCCAAAACGCACACAACAACAAGAAAGAAAAGACTGATCTGTTTCTCTCCAAAAAGACACGCCATATTCTGTTGCTGCTTCTCTTTTTAATATAGCCTGGGAAAGGCTCATATATAAGCAAACTAATTCAGGCTAGATACGTACAGGAGATGTAGGAGATTATAAGATACCTATCAAATAATATATTATTAAAATAGAAGAGAGATCCCATATAAATGATAATATTCCTATTAATGACAATATAAGAAAAAAAATAAAAATGAATTATCCCTTCTCTTGATTCCCACACGTCTGTGTGAAATATATGGAAATAAATAATTCTTCTTTCACAAGACTTCTACACAAGTCATTAAGTTAAGAATAACTCTTTGAAATTAATAAGATAGTTTCCTACATAAAAGAAACAATTAATGACAAATTAAAGAATTAAAGTAAACAAGGAGACTTCCCTTTTGTGTTTCATGGTACATAAGGACTTGTTGCACAAGTCTTTACTCATCCCTTGTTTATTAGAATCTAATTAGATTCTAACAATCTCTCCCTTTGTCATTGATTGATTCTAATCATTTTCTCACCGTGAGTAAAATGCCTGAAAATGAAACAATAGAGGATAGAAGGAAGCAATAAAACCAATGATCATCCTCAACATCAAAGGAATAACTCATCATCATCATCTCTTTCAGCAACAAGATTGGCATGAACTGCTGTAGCAGTAAGTGCCACAGTTAGAGCAACTGTTCCAACAGTAGTGGCTTCGGCAGGTGGTTCACAACGGAGTCAGCTCCCCCTGCATGTGTTTCTCCCCCTGTAGGTTGTCCTTGGGCAGCTCATTTTGTACATGACTTCATTCTTCCCCTTTGTTTACTTGGCTTGGTAGACTTGGAGGCTGACGTGGTAAATCATCCACGTGATAAAAGACTCAGCAAATAACTTCGGCATTAACTCCTCCCTTTATATTCTTGTGAAGACCTAAACCAATTAATGACAATAAACCCAATATTAAAAAGGTGAAATTCCTTCTTCCTCGTTCCATTCCGCCGCCAACCTCCCAACCAGGAAAAAATTCGGCATCGTCGCCGCCTTCTGGCCTGTCTAAAACCACCGCCGTCTAGCACCACCGCCACCCACCTACTCCTTCAAATTTATCTCCCTCGTCACCGTCGCCTTCTGGCCCATCTCGCACCACCGATACCCACCTACTCCTTCACATTTCTCTCGCTCGTCACCGCCACCGTCTGGCACCACCCAATTCTTAGCGAGAGAGAGTTGTGTATAGGTAAGGTTTTTCTTCTCAAGCACATAATCGCCGTCGTCGCCGCCTTTGTTCAAATTGCATATATGGGCTGCCATAGGAAGAGTAAAATTGGAGGACAAATGGTACTTCGCGAATTTGGAAAAAACAAAAATCAAGGTTGTGGGTTGTGGATCTAGAAAGAAGGTGGGGCTGCAAGAAAGGGTGATCTGGTGGTGGGGCAGTGGCGGCCGGCGTGGGGAGAAGAAGTGTTGAGTTGGGTGGTTGGTTGTGTGGGGTGGGGTGGAGCAGGGAAGAAGACGACTCTTTTTTTGCTGCTCCTTTCTTTTTCTTTTTTTCTTTTGAATGTAAATTAAAATTTAATAAAAAATATAAAACATATAAAATCTAATACAACAATATATGTTTAATTTATGTTTATATTTCATAATTACAAAATTATATTAATAAATATTGTTTACAAAATTAAAAATAACTACACATCAAAAAAATAATTAAAAATAATTGTGTAGTAAAATTTTGTTTAATTATATTAATTTCAGAGTTGAGAAAATATTAAAAAATAAATATGTACAGTATATATTTTATTAATTGCTGAAAAATCCCGTAGGGCATTTTTGTCATTTCACTTTTAGTCAATGCCTAAAAACATAGGGGAAAATGTGGGATAACCGCCTAGTTTTGAAAATATATATGAGGAGGCCCAATGGTTTTTTCTCTCTAAGGCAAAAACCCAAATTCTGAACTTAATTAGGTAGACCTCCCTAGACAAATTGATATAACTGTTTTACCCTTATAGAATCTGATTTTTAATCACCACGTTTGTACGCATTTTCTCTCCACTCCCGTGCAAACCCTAGTCTTCTCTTTCTCGATGTTTTCTCTCTCCTTAGGCAAACCGCCGCTCTGTTCCCCTCTTCTTCCGCCACTGTCATCGCCGCCGTCAAGTCGTCCCCTCTTCCTCCGCCACTGTATTGACGCCCTCGCCGCCGTCAAATCGTCGGATGAGATCCACTGTATTGACGCCCTCACCGCCGTCAAATCGTCGGACGAGATTTTTGTCGGAGTTTGGCGATTTTCATCTCTCTCGTAAGGAGTTTCGTTGTGGTTGCCTTTTCAATTATTGTATTTTTCTTTGTTGGTGTATGTTGGGTTCTTGTCTCCTTTTAGATGGTCTCTGTTAATATATATTTGCTGTTAAATTTGATTTATCACTTATTAGTTGTAACAAGGTTCATCCCTGTTTTTTCCATGCCTTCATTTTTTTATGCGTTCGAAATTAATTTATTTTAATGTTTTGGAAATTCAGGCACTGTAACAGACGAAATTGATGGATTTTTAGCCTCCTTGTGCCTGAAGAAGTGGAATGGCTGAATAAGTACCATTACAGATGCAGAGAAATTTTGGCTCCGTTTCTCAATACTTATGAGATGGAATGGCTCAACAAAGCTACTCAACATGTTCTAATCACACCAAGCCCCAGTTCTATTTTCTTTATATTTATTTATTTATTTAGTTTACTATTACTTTTTTTTAAAATATGGATTTTCTTATCTGATTTGCTTCTTGAACCAATGGGTTCTTTAATTTGCTTTAACAATAGTGTTTTTTTTTTTGTCACAGGTCTCGGTGTTTGAACAACTTCTATTCACTATGTTTTTGTCGAGAGGACATACTGTTCGTCAATTCAAAATACTTTTTTGCAATTGATAAATCGGAGTTGTTGTCGTATTGAAAAGAGGATTTGAAACTATATACTACAAACTACACTATATATGACTATACTCATGTAGTCACATATGGTCATATACACATAGTCATATATAGTCACATGTGGTCATATACATATAGTCTTATACAGTCACATGTGGTCATATACATATAGTCATATATAGTCACATGTGGTCATATACATACAGTCTTATATAGTCACATGTGGTCATATACTATATAGTCATATATAGTCACGTGCAATAAAATGTAGTAATATATAGTTATATGTAACTATTTTTTTTTTTTGATGTATATTGATGTTGATAATTGTGTTTTTTTCAATTTTTCGCTCGGTACTAATCGATGATGATGATTTGTTCTTTGTTGAAAACATACGCATGTGATTGTGTATTTCGATCTATATTTGTGCAAATTGATTTATAATTTCAAGATTTAAACTGTGATTTTTGTTGTTGGTGTCGATGAAGTTCTTTTTGGTATATAATTAGCGGTCTACATAATTGGTCGACAATATATAGCTACACATGGCTATATATAACTTTGGGGTAAAAAGAAGGTAAATGACTATATATAACTACACGTGACTATAGAACATGTACTCTACTATAGTCATATATAGTCGCTTTCTGTATAGGAAACTTATTAGAAATTATTTTTAAAAAATAATAAAAAAAAACTAAACAAAATTTAAAAAAAATAATTTAAAAAAAATACTTTTTCTTTTAAAATTAAATAAAATTAAAAAAATAATTAAAAAATTAAAAAATTAAAAAATTAAAAAAAAATAAAAATTAAAAATAATTAAAAATAATAACAAAATAAACATTTATAATTTTTTATTAAAAAAATCTGTAATAATGATAAATGCAGGAAAAAAATGCTAAATACAGTTGGCCATAATGTTAAATGCAGTTAGTGAAAATGCTGAATGTAGTTGGGCGAAAATTGCAAAGAAGGGCACAATGGTATTTTTGCCTCTCTAGGGGGTATCTCAAAGAAAGATTTTTAGGGGTGGACCTATCCCTGTATATTTTCCATTTGAGGGATGTATATCAAATGGACCCAAAACATAGAGGGTGCTGTGAGTTTTGAGTTTGATTACACGAGGGGGCGTTGGTGAGTTTTTTTTTTACAGTGAGGTATTTGCCAATTAGAGATTACACAGGGGATGTATTTGCAGTTAGCTCTTATTCTCACACTAAAATATAGATACTGATCAACCGTGAAAGAAACAATATGCTAAACACTAGAATCGAATACAAAATTGAGATGTAAATTGTAATAAATTCAAACAAAGTTTTATTGTAAAGTACCATAATAAAATATACCCAAAAAGTATATTTTTTTCTCTTGGAGATTAAAGGCTACTGAAGTGGATAATAAGAGAAGCAAGACGGTAACGGTCAAATAAACTGATGTAGAATCAGAAGGCGGTGGGCTAGTAGGTGGAGTCATGGTGGTTGCCTAGGGGTTTCAACATCTATGGTTGGTGCACAAGCATCCGGCTGAGGAGTTGCCGACGAGGGGGTGATGGGGGTGGTTGCCGATGGATTTGCCCCGCCACCAGCCAACGAGTCTAGTACAGTTACAATTTCATTTCTGCATGAATTGGCCGAGAGTGCAGATATAGTGGTGGTCCTCGGCGCCTTATAAGCTCCTCGAGGATTGATAATGACAATTATCTGATAACACCATAAAATTAATAACACCTCATTTCAAATGAAATAAATCATAACCAAAGCATAGGGTAATGATACACAACATCAACAACAAAAGTTTTATGAATTAATGAACAAACATGGACCTCGTAATCTTGTTAGATGATTTCATATTCTTATCATACCATAAAAGATGAAATAAGAGTAGATCAGAACATTCAACATGATATACAATACCAACGAAAAGATTCGACTAATAATGATTAATAAAGCCTATTCCCCTGTTATTTTCATCGTGCTACAAATGAATGAAACCTCCAAAATATACCTGACTAATTCGACATTCCTGGAGCTTTAGCAATAGCCACAAGCTAAGAAAAAACCTCTTTATTTTTAAGAAATTTCTTTGTGTTCTTCATCTTCGTCGGATGAGTCGCCGCCGCCGACCGGCAACACCGCTATCTGCATAAGATTAGCTGGGATGAAGAGAAGAGAAGTGGTTGAGTTTAGATTTTATTTTTTCTTGTAATTTTGTTAATTGATTATGACTATTGTAATATTTATTTAATGGATATTTTACATTTTTGGTTGAGTTTGTAACGTTAATTAGGTAATTTATATAACCGTACGATGTGTGTATGATGGTGTACGATCTGGTTTTAGTGGATTCGTACTTTTATTTTAAAAATCCCAGTATCGTACTAGATCATACTAGGTCGTACAAAAAAAATCAACGGATGAGATTAAATGATACGCGTTTTCCTCACATATAAATTACCGCAAGTATACAATATCGCATTTTGCAGAAAAGCGGTTCCGGATATCGATCCGCAGGGACCTTGTAGATTCACATGCTAAGTAGTGTAATTATATTATCTAGCCTATCGTAAATAATTGTAATGGTGATAAACCCTAGTTTAAAATCATGCAAGATTGTAAACATGCAAGTATAGAATATAAGTAAATAAAATAGTGATAACTCAACACGGGAGGGCTTCGATTTAAAAGGAACTTCTAGGGTCAAATCTACCAATGTATAATCAACAACGATCTACAAATCCGTTATCTAAAGTCACATTCCTATTCGTTAACCCAGACGTTAAAGTACTCTAACCCCCGTCTCCAATGTAGTTACTGTCTACCCACAGGTTCGACGTCTCCGTTCAGAACCTGCTATTAAGAGATCATTTAGGTTAAGTCCTTCAGGGCTATCCGAAGTGGATCACGTCTCCGTTTCCACACCCCGAGCGATGTTTTCCTAACTTCAAACAAGAAATCCTCTCTCGAGTTCATTCCTATTTAATATCAATCCAAGAGCTGATCAAACAATCAGAAGCATATAATACAGGAAAACATAAATGAAATCAAAACACGATAAATGGATAACAGAAATAACGATCGAAATCAATATATACAAGGTTTCATTACCCTAGAAGAAAATGTTCTTAGTTCATAACAAACATAATGTCAAAAGAATGTACACAAGAGATGAAGAACAAATCGTAAAGAAATTGTGTAAGAAAAAACCCAAGTCGAAACCCCCATTGATGATTCCCGTGAAGGACTGTCGAAAACCGTAAAAAAGTTGAAGTAGCATGAAGAATGAAAAGGTCTTTCTATTTATAGTGGAATGCAAAGCTTCCTCAAGAAGCTTTGCAAAATAACTATCTTTCCCAAAAGTCGTGCCCAGATCGCGATCTGGGTTGGCTGGATCGCGATTTGGGAGCCTCGCGGAACTGCCACCGCCATGCCATATCGCGATCCGGATATGTGTATCGCGATCCGGATATGTGTATCGCGATCTAGATCTTGATCGAAAAGTCTAAAGTGAACACCCCCAGATCGCGATCCAGAATGTCAGATCGCGATCTAGGTCTTGATCCTTTTTTGTTCTCTGACAACCCCCAGATTGCGATACGCAGTTCCTGTATCGAGATCTAGGTCTTGTTGGCCCCAAAATTGGCTTGAAAATTCGGTTTCTCTTTCAAATGGCTTCGACACGGCAAAAATATCTAATAAAACCTATAAATAGAAATAAAACAAGAAACGCAATATTATATACAAATAAAGCCAAAACTCGGACGAACAAAGATCAAAACTCGAAGATTTGATAAGCAAAAATCGTGCAAAACGAACACTTATCGTTAACAAATAGTAATTTTGTACGCACTAGATTAAATATCTTACGGTCCGAGAAGTACAACCCTGTCAGACCTTAGACAACCCCAACAGACAATGCTTATTTTCTCTCTCTCTCTCTCGCTTTTTTGTTTTCTTTGTTTTCACTTTTTTTTGGGTTGGGATATTCCTGCATTATTTTTAATTATGCATAATTTTGTCATTTCACCTAAGTCAACAATAAAATATCAAATAAGGGGCAATGTGCTTTTTAAAGAATACATTGGGTGATTCTTGCTATTTTTTTCAATGCAATGGTTTTTGTGGCCATTCGAAATTACACAGGGGTTATGTGCAAATTGTTAGAGTAGGTGACCAACAAGCCAACATGTGGCTGTGGTCTTTCGTATTTATTATGGTAATAAAAGAACCTTTATTCGTATTAATGATAAAACACCTTGGCATTCTATATCTTTGCCCCTTTGTCACAAGCATAGATATAGTCTTACAGTTATTACAAGTACTAGTAATTGATCGTTAGGATTGTGAGATATTTACTTAAGTATTATAACTGTTAAATGTGTTCCTAGTCGAAGGGTTATGCCACCAATGAGGATATCGACCTTTCCCATTAAGAGACTAGCACTTAGTGTATGTGGACTGCATCTCATCAGTAAACGGTATTGTGATATCGGCATGCATAAGTGGGTACTCGTAAGTTGACGAGTTCACTGAACTTTTATTTTAAAAATCCCAGTATCGTACTAGATCATACTAGGTCGTACAAAAAAAAATCAACGGATGAGATTAACTGATACGCGTTTTCCTCACATATAAATTATTGCAAGTATACAATATCGCATTTTGCAGAAAAGTGGTTCCGGATATCGATCCGCAGGGACCTTGTAGATTCACATGCTAAGTAGTGTAATTTTATTATCTAGCATATCGTAAACAATTGGAATGGTGATAAACCCTAGTTTAAAATCATGCAAGATCGTAAACATGCAAGTATAGAATGTACGTAAATAAAATATCGACAACTCAACACGGGAGGGCTTCGATTTAAAAGGAACTTCTAGGGCCAAATCCACCTATGAAAAAACTCCAGGTGAAGTTTGAAAATAACTTTTGCCATATGGTATCAATAGCTAACTTAAACATGAACTTGAAGTATCTGTTTATCATTTTAAGGTGACAAGATATGATGCCTTATGTCACGTTGGTTGAGGAAAATGCACGGATACTTTTACTGAAAAGATCCCTCGATATTTGAATTCGCCAGTTAATTAAGCACAATAAGTATTTTTTGTAGCAAACAAGAAAGATTAAATTCTGACTGTTTGTTCCTTTTTAAATTGGCCATTATTTTATTTAGTTTTTTGTGCAGGATTCAGATCATGCAAGCAGCGTGTGATCTAATTTCCTTACACTTATTGTTTTAACTATGGCTTCATATCTTGTGTTGAACTGTAAAATCATGACATTATCATTTTTAGTTCAATTCATCATCGAAGGCTCTAACCTCCATAAAAACGTTTTTTTTTTTTTTTTGTCAAGTTTGCTAAATGGCCAAAACCTGGCTATGGGCTGGCTTCAAAACATGCACTCTTGGAGATTATTAGGTATATATCCTCTTTTTGTCTTCAAAATAAAGGTGATTGACAACATTCAATAGAAAACTTTTGATGAGGATCTTCAAAGCGGGGCCGTTTCGTCGAATTTCTCCATCTTAGAGATTATCCCCAGCAACGGAATGAACTGGTCCAATGGACTCGAGACGGCGGAGGGAATGTCGCAACTTTTGATTTCACCGGTGTGTTGGGGGTTGGGGGGGGGGAGGATTTGTTTTATTTTATTTTGATGCTTGTAGTATATAGAAACAAAAGGGAAAATCTCGAACGTGGAAGTCGTGAGCTCCATAATTTATAATTTCTTGTGTGCTATTTTTTTTTTTTATCTTTTGTCACCATTGAAATTCATGCTTCACACTTTTTATTTTCTATGTTCTCTGTTCAAAAGTTTTACTTAGAGGAGAAGTTGTATAGAGTAAAATTTCTATTTACTAACATAATGCTATTATCGAATGAGATTGCAACTCGAATTTAATTTAATTTGGACGAAATTCTACGAATAATGTGATATTAAGGATAAATAAACAGTATAGGTAGAAAGAAGAGGTTAATGCGCATTTTCACGTGCCGCACACGTGACTTTTCCGTCCTAACTAACGGCAATTTAAAACGGTGGACGAAAATTGAAAAAAAAAAACTGGTTATCTGAGGACCAATTGCGTGCTAGAAAAAGTTTAAGGGCCAAAATCGAAAATGGTGTATAATATAGGGACGAGAGTTGTAATTATCCCCTTCCAAACCCTAATCCTATTAATGTTTTCTCTTTTTTTCCCGTCTCACCCATCTTCTCTCTTGTCCTTTTTTTTTCTATGTTTTCTCTTCTTTCTTTTCCTGTCCAAATCCTAATTCTCTCTCACAGAAGCAGGTGGTCAAACAAAGAATCGTCGGCGCCCCCTACCTTCTATGCCCTCATGGCGGCACTCCACGAGGCCTGAACCACCACGATGTTGTTGTCGTGAGTAACAACAGCCCCTTCTTGCCATGAGAATTGTCGTCCGTGAAGAATGAGATCACTCTCCATGCGGGTGGAAATTAGACGGTGTCTTTGTGGTGGCGATGGTGGGGATGGTGATGGTGTGGTGTGACGACGGTAAGGTGACAATGGAGAGACAGATCTAGAGTTTTTGGTTAGATCCGGCGGGGGCGGAGAAAGTCGCGCATGCTAGACCCCTAATCGACTATGTTATGTTTTAATCGACTATGCTCAGTAGTGGATTAAGGTTTAATCGACTATGATCAGTAGTCGATTAAAGTTAATCATTACGTTTTTTAATTCATTTTAGAACTTTTGGTTATTGATTCCCGATTTTGCCACGTGTAGTCGGACTTGGGGCATTTCGGCAGAGTGTTTTTGTTCTGTCATTGTCAATCCATCATCCAATTTCTATAAATCGATACTTTTTTGTATATTTCTTGTTTTGTAGAAAAAAGTTGATTTATATTTTCGTTTTTGTAGTTGCTTTTGTTATTTGTTTCTGTTGGTTATTGTTTGGATTCTTTTGTTTAATCGTGTTGGTTTTGATTGAATATATTACGGTTTTTGTTGTTGTTACTTTTAGTAGTTAATTTCATTATTCAACAACATTTTTAGTTCTGAGTTCATTAATCAACTATTCCCTTAGTCGATTGATTCCTGACGAGGAAAAAGTGTAAAAAAAATTATAAAATTAAAAAGAAAAGTTATTTTTAATAAATTAAAAAATTAAAAATTAAAAGCAAAAATTAATTAAAAAAATGGGGAAAACAAAACTGGGGATGTGTGTAGTTGGAAAAAAGATAGTGGATTATAGAGGAATGGAAAGGAGCCTGGCTTTACATCAAAGAGTGAAATATGGGTTGGACATATCACTGTTAATGAAAGTTTTTGGACGTTCTCAAAGTGCCCCATTTAATAAAGGCAAAAATCAGCCCTTTGTAATTTGGAATTACCGAAAAAATCCTCATGTTAAATAAATCAACAAGGACCCTCCAATGAAAATCAGTCAAATCAAAATAGGTCCTTGACAACTTATCGTGGACACCGAGCGCAGAGTGGGCTACCGGGGGTGACTTTTTGACCCCAAAGACCAAAATATCCTTTATATTATAATTTTAAAAAATTACATATTCAACCCAAAATGAAATTTTTGAAATTTTCAATTCAATTTTTCAAATTTTCAGAAGCGCCCTCTCTCTAAATTAACTCAAAATTGGAACATCAATCTCAATTTTTAATTCAATCCTTAACACAACATCTTCTCCTCATCGAAAAATGTCTATCTTGACCTCATCGAAAAATGCCAATCTCAATTTCTATTTCGAAAACGGCTGGGGTCACCTCCGACCAAAACCCAAATTCCTCAACCAGCCATGAAAACCCTCGGTTTCTTTAGTGAAATTCCAAAAGAACCCATGGCAGCGAGGCACAGTTGGAGTTTGGAAGCAGGCATGAAGAAGGAGATCTGGTCCAGCCAATTTTTTTCTCTTGTTCAAAGGTTGGCAGCACGAAGTAGATCTAGGTGGGTGGCTCCGACGTATGCGACGGTGAATCTCTGCTGAGGTGCAAGCATAGTCCCACATCCGTTTAATATGGAAAATATCACTTCTTTATAAGGAGACAAGGAGGGGAGGAGGGGATAGCAACTCTATTTATGTGACCTTTTGGAAAAAAAAAAAACCCTAAGAGCAAAACCAATAGGATTTGGCCCAGATTAGACAATATCATACATATGTAGAGCTTGTGGTATACCGATGGGCCTCTAACAATCTCGGTGGTGAATCTCCAATTTGAGGTCTATAACATAGAGGTGTTGGGCTTGTGTTTAGAGACGGGATGGTGGTTGATGGGTTTGGTATGACGGTAAAGATGATGAAAATGTGGGGTCGGGTGGGTGGCTTTTGTTTGACGGGAAAGATGAAAGAATAATGGATATGTTTGGTGAGCTTTTGGGCTTCCATTTCCATTTTATTCTGGAGAAAATATGTTTTGGGAGAAGAATTTGAAAATAAAATAAAGGTTGTTTGTATTATGAGATGAGACAATTTGTACCGTAGCAAGTCAAATCATGTTTAAAATGTGTTGGAAAAAGGTATTTTGAAATAAGACTTTGAAAGATAAAGTGATTTTAGTTTGTATTTTAGTGAAAACAATTTTCATTGTAGCAGTCAAATCATGTCTGTTAGATAGAGAAATATTTGAATTATTTCTTGGGGAAGTTTTTGAAAATATTTGAGAAAGATAATTTTATTTTGGGAAAAGTAATGAAAAGAATTTGAAAACCTAAACAAACATGGGGTTGTCTAGGGTCCGAGAGGGTTGTACTTCTCGGACCATAACCGGCCAATACAAATGCTCCACATAGGATTAGTACGTTACAAGTAAACTTACATTAAACACCTTTTTAATTAAACTAGAAATTTAATTAGAAAACTAATAATTTAAAACTTAATTCATATCAAATGAAAAAAAATATTACGATCAAATCTAATAGCTTTCCTTAAACTTTAGACCCACTTACATCAATCTCCTTAATTCATAAACAATTTTTCCTCTAAAAAAAATCATCATCGATTTTTTCCTTCTTTCTGGCAAAGTTCTCAGAGCAAGAAATCATCATGTGGTTCTTCTTAGCGTACGACGTAGAGAAATGTGAGACAAATCTTTTACTCCATACATATTGATTTCCCATGTGTCCTGTAGAACTGGATGATTGTTAATCCATTTTTATTTTGTCGGCAATTTGATCATCTGATGGTAACAGTGTTTGTATGATTTTGTAATGTATCTGCTAGAATCTAATTGGATTCTAATAAACAAGGAATGAGTAAAGACTTGTACAACAAGTCCTTATGTACCGTGAAACACAAAAGGGAAGTCTCCTTGTTTACTTTAATTCTTTAATTTGTCATTAATTGTTTCTTTTATAAAAGAAACTATCTTATTAATTAAAAAGAGTTATTCTTAACTTAATGACTTGTGTAGAAGTCTTGTGAAAGAATAATTCTTTATTTCCATATATTTCACATAGACGTGTGAGAATCAAGAGAAGGGATAATTCCTTTTTATTTTTTTCTTATATTATCATTAATTGAAATATTATTATTTAAATGGGATCTCTCTTGTATTTTAATAATATATTATTAGATAGGTATCTTATAAATCTCCTATATCTCCTGTACGTATCTAACCTTAATTAGTTTGCTTATACAGGAGTCTTTCCCAGGCTATATAAAAAAGAGAAGCAGCAACAGAATACGGCGTGTGTTTTTGGAGAAAAACAGATCTCTTTTTTCTTTGTTGTTGTTGTGTGCTTTTTGGAGAGAAAATATTTCTCTTTTCCTTGTTGCTCTTCCGGCGACTTTTTATCTAGAGAAGAGTTCAGAGAAAATATTTTTTTTCTTCTTGTTTTTATTGCTCCATTGTGATACGCGATTTTCATAGAAAATATATCGGCTTCAAGGCTTTATGGTGAAGACACCAAGATTCAAGCATTATCACAAGTTTGCTTCTTCTATACAAAAATAAGATCGGTTCTTCGAGAGAGGGGCTTAAACAGATCTCGGGAGGAGATCGATCCGCCGACTGAGGGATTCAGCGTTGAAGGGAGTTCAACCGTGCGGAGCAAGGGACGTGCTGCAAATTGAAGATATGTAATTCAGCGTAGTATACAAGAACGGTGTCAACAAAGAGGGAGTCTTTGTATTTTGATTAAGTCCTACTATTGTATTCGTAAAACTAAAAATTAGTAAATTTTGTTTGCACGTCCCCGTGGATGTAGGGTACAATTGTATCCGAACCACATTAAATTTGTGTCTTGTTTATTTCTGTTTTTACGAACTGTTTCACGCTACCTAATAAGAGCATCTTTGTGTTTGACTTGGGATTATTAAGTTTATTGGTTGCATTGGCAGTCGGATTTTTGGGAATTGCGCTTATCGTGAATGTGAAGATAAATCCCATATGTTTTGTTTGTCCATGCAGTATCCTATTCACATATGTCTCTTCACTCATGTTTATTTATCATGTTTACCTCTTGTCTTGCAATAGGCATTTAAAAAAAAGGGACGGGATTTGTGTTTATATGCCGGTTAAATTTAATTTTTTGTTGGATGCAGATCTATTGAGCTTACTCCTCACATTTCCACGTTTGGTATGAAGTTTGGCAAAGTCTGTAGTATTTGTTATTTAATGTCGGATTTGATATCACTATCCTTTGATTTTCGCATTGTAATTATCGTGTGGTATTGAGTTTATGAGTTTGTGATTTTGTGTGCACGTTATGTATGGTGACTCTTCTCACTTGCTTTCTAGATTCTCTCTTCGTTTGATCTTTTTGTTAAGTGTTTGAGCAGATTGCTCGACACATCGAGATCAGTAGTCCATGTTTATTTATCTATGCATGGTGATTGCCCAGAAAGGGGGAGAACAGAACAGCTACGGTGACATGAACACAGGGGGAGTTCCGACAACTGTTGCTACAGTACATCAGACAGTTGCTGGAACAGTGCAGGAATGCAGGGCGAGTTCAGGCAACTGTTGAGACAGTGCATCAGACAGTTATTGAAATTGTGCACAAATATACGAAAAATAACGAACATTGTGAAGAGAAGTTGTTTCTGTTACTGCTCTGATACCAATTGTTAGAATTTATTTCGTACAGATTAAATTCTTTGTGTTAGATTCAGTTTTCCGTTACTGTTGCGTGCAGTGTTGCAACAGTTCGTGAAACAGTTCGTTTAAACAGAAATAAACGAGACACAAATTTAATGTGGTTCGGATACAATTGTACCCTACATCCACGGGGACCTGCAAACAAAATTTACTAATTTTGAGTTTTAAGAATACAATAGTAGGACTTAATAAAAATAGAAAGACTCCCTCTTTGTTGACGCCGTTCTTGTATACTACGATGAATTATAAATCTTCAATTTGTAGCACGTCCCTTGCTCCGCACGGTTGAACTCCCTTCAACGCTGAATCCCTCAGTCGGCAGATCGATCTCCTCCCGAGATCTATTTAAGCCCCTCTCCCGAAGAACCGATCTTCTTTTTGTATAAAAGAAGCAAACATGTGATAATCCTTGAATCTTGGTGTCTTTGCCACAAAGCCTTGAAGCCGATATATTTTCTATAAAAATCATGTATCCCAATGGAGCAATAAAAACGAGAAGAAAAAAAATATTTTCTCTGAACTCTTCTCTCGATAAAAAGTCGTCGGAAGAGCGACAAGGAAAAGAGAAATATTTTTCTCTCCAAAAAGCACACAACAACAACAAAGAAAAGAGAGATTTGTTTCTCTCCAAAAAGACACGCTATATTCTGTTGCTGCTTCTCTTTTTTATATAGCCTTGGAAAGACTCTAGTATAAGCAAACCAATTAAGGTTAGATAAGTACAGGAGATGTAGGTGATTTATAAGATACCTATCTAATAATATATTATTAAAATAAAAGAGAGATCCCATATAAATGATAATATTCCAACTAATGACAATATAAGAAAAAAAATAAAAAGGAATTATCCCTTCTCTTGATTCCCACACGTCTGTGTGAAATATATGGAAACAAAGAAATCTTCTTTCACAAGACTTCTACACAAGTAATTAAGTTAAGAATAACTCTTTTTAATTAATAAGATAGTTTCCTATATAAAAGAAACAAGACAAATTAAAGAATTAAAGTAAACAAGGAGCCCTTTTGTGTTTCATGGTACTAAGGACTTGTTGCACAAGTTTTTACTCATCCCTTGTTTATTAGAATCTAATTAGATTCTAACAATCTCCCCCTTTGTCATTGATTGATTCTAATCATTTTCTCCCCGTGAGTAAAATGCCTAAAAATAAAACAATAGAGGATAGAAGAAGGAAGCAATAAAACCAATGATCATCCTCAACATCAAAGGAACAACTCATCATCACCATCTCTTTCATCAACAAGAGTGGCATGAACTATTGTAGCAGTAAGTGCCACAGTTAGAGCAACTGTTCCAACAGTAGTGGCTTCGGCAGGTGGTTCACAATGGAGTCAGCTCCCCATGCATGTGTTTCTCCCCCTGTAGGTGGTCCTTGGGCAGCTCCTTTTGTACATGACCTCATTCTTCCCCTTTGTTTACTTGGCTTGGTAGACTTGGAGGCCGACATGGTAAATCATCCACGTGATAAAAGACTCAGCAAATAACTTCGGCATTAGCTCCTCCTTTTATATTCTTGTGAAGACCTAAACCAATTAATGACAATAAACACAATATTAAAGAGGTGAAATTCCTTCTGTTTTGGAGATACACGTTCAGGTGATTAATATGGAGAGATAATTTATTTCTTCTCAAATTATCTAATGAGATAACTAAGGAAAATATGTTCCTCATATTAATACACATCTCCATAGAATTCCACATGGTGTTGTGGACTTAGAATCCCATCGAGATTCTAACAGTATCGATCCTAACATTTCGAGACCTATGAAGTTATATACAACCATAGTTCAACTGACACCAATCACAGTTGAACTGATTTCCATGTGGTTGTGTTTGCTGCATTATATTTTATCAGGTCACGTTTCGTCTTCATCAATTGATAGTAAACTTATCAATTACACTATTTTGAATATGTAACAAACATTTGACTCATGTTGTAATTAATGTGTGAAGAAGATATTACTTTGGCATTGAAATTATAATATGTCCTTATTTGCACGTTTGTCGTTTACAAAATAAATATATTTGTAATACCTCCCCTGTGTAATCTCTAATTGGCAAATACCCCCTGTCAAAAAAAAACTCACCAACGCCCCCTCGTGTAACCAAAGTCAATGCATCTAGACCCCTTAAGGCAAATCGTGTCTCTCATTCGCGGGCTCTTCGACTTTTTATGTTATTTCTAGGGTGAAATGTCATAGATACCCCTGTATAAATAAAAAAAATCTCACTAGTTAAATTATAAATAACTATAACTTATAGGACTAAATTGTAAATTTTAAAATTTCCAAAATTGTAAAATAAGGAACAAAAATTGACGATTTTTCAGATCTTCTTCCTCGTTCCATTCCGCCGCCCACCTCCCAACCAGGAAAAAATTCGGCATCGCCGCCGCCTTTTGGCTTGTCTAGCACCACCGCCGTTCTCTGGCTCGTCTAGCACCACCGCCACCCACCTACTCCTTCAAATTTATCTCCCTCGTCACCTTCGCCTTCTAGCCCGTCTCGCACAACCGATACCCACCTACTCCTTCAAATTTCTCTCGCTCGTCACCGCCACCGTCTGGCACCACCCAATTCTTAGCGAGAGAGAGATGTGTATAGGTAAGGTTTTTCTTCTCCTGCACATAATCGTCGTCGTCGCCGCCTTTTTTCAAATTGCATATATGGGCTGCCATTGGAAGAGTGAAATTGGAGGACAAATGGTACTTCGCGAATTTGGAAAAAGAAAAAGCACGGTTGTGGGTTGTGAATCTATAAAGAAGGTGGGGCTGCAACAAAGGGTGATCTGGTGGTGGGGCAGCAGCGGCCTGCGTGGGGAGAAGAAGTGTTGAGTTGGGTGGTTGGTGGTGTGGGGTGGGGTGGAGCAGGGTAGAAGACTACTCTTTTTTTGCTTCTCCTTTCTTTTTATTTTTTTCTTTTTAATGTAAATTAAAACGTAATAAAAAAAATATAAAACATATATAATCTAATACAAGAATATATGTTTAATTTTTTTTTGTATTTTATAATTACAAAATATTAATAAATATTGTTTATAAAATAAAAAATAACTACACATCAAAAAAATAATTAAAAATAATTGTCTAATAAAATTTTGTTTAATTAAATTAATTTCAGAGTTGAGAAAATATTAAAAAATAAATATGTACAGTATATATTTTATTAATTGCTGAAAAATCCCGTAGGGCATTTTTGTCATTTCATTTTTAGTCAATGCCTAAAAACGTAGAGGGTGCTGTGAGTTTTGAGTTTGATTACACGAGGGGGCGTTGGTGAGTTTTTTTTTTTTACAGTGGGGTATTTGTCAATTAGAGATTACATAGGGGAGGTATTTGCCATTAGCTGTTATTCTAACAGTAAAATATATATACTGATCAACTGTGAAAAAAAACAATATGCTAAACACTAGAATCAAATACAAAATTGAGATGTAATTTATAATAAATTCAAACAAAGTTTTATTGTAAAGTACCATAATAAAATATACCCAAAAAGTATATTTTTTCCCTTGGAGATTAAAGGCTACTGAATTGGACAATAAGAGAAGCAAGACGGTAACGGTCAAAAAAACTGATGTATAATCAGAAGGCGGTGGGCCAGTACGTGGAGTCATGGTGGTCGCCTAGGGGTTTCTACATCAGTGGTTGGTGCACAAGCATCCGGCTGAGGAGTTGCCGACGAGGGGGTGATGGGGGTGGTCGCCGATGGATTTGCCCCGCCACCAGCCAACGAGTCTAGTACAGTTACAATTTAATTTCTGCCTGAATTGGCCGAGAGTGCAGATATAGTGGTGGTCCTCGGTGCCTTATAAGCTCCTCGATGATTGATAATGGCACTTATCTAATAACACCATAAAATTAATAACACCTCATTTCAAATGAAATAAATCATAACCAAAGCATAGGGTAATGATACACAACATCAACAAGAAAAGTTTTATGAACTAATTAACAAACATGGACCTCGTAATCTTGTTAGATGATTTCATATTCTTATCATACCATAAAAGATGAAATAAGAGTACATCAGAACATTCAACATGATATACAATACCAACGAAAAGATTAAACTAATAATGATTAATAAAGCCTATTCCCCTGTTATTTTCATCGTGCTACAAATGAATGAAACCTCCAAAATTGACCTGACTAATTCGACATTCCTAGACCTTTAGCAATAGCCACAAGCTAAGAAAAAACCTCTTTATTTTTCAGAAATTTCTTTGTGTTCTTCATCTTCGTCAGAAGAGTCGTCGCCGCCGACCGGCAACACCGCTATCTGCATAAGATCGGCTGGGATGGAGAGAAGTGGTTGCGTTCTTATATGAAGAATTTGGGGAGTTTTGATTTTATTTTTTCTTGTAATTTTGTTAATTGATTATGATTATTGTAATATTTGTTTAATGGATATTTTACATTTTTTGGTTGAGTTTGTAACGTTAATTAGGTAATTTATATAACTGTACAATGTGTGTATGATGGAGTACGATCTGTACTAGATCGTACTAGATCGTACTAGGTCGTACAAAAAAAACCAACGGATGAGATTAACTGATACGCGATTTCCTCATGTATAAATTACCGCAATTATACAATATCATATTTTGCAGAACAGTGGTTCCGGATATCGATCCACAGGGACCTTGTAGATTCACATGCTAAGTAGTGTAGTTATATTATCTAGCCGATCGTAAATAATTGGAATGGTGATAAACCCTAGTTTAAAAGCATGCAAGATCTTAAACATGCAAGTATAGAATGTACGTAAATAAAATAGCGACAACTCAACACGGGAGGGCTTTGATTTAAAAGGGACTTCTAGGGCCAAATCCACCTATGTATAATCACAATGATCTTCGAATCCGCTATCTAAAGTCACATTCCTATTCGTTAACCCAGACGTTAAAGTACTATAACCCCCGTCTCCAATGTAGTTAGAGTCTACCCACAGGTCCGACGTCTCCGTTCAGAACCTGCTACTAAGAGAGCATTTAGGTCAAGTCCTTAAGGGCTATCCGAAGTGGATCAAATCTCCATTTCCACACCCCGAGCTATGTTTTCCTAACTTCAAACAAGAAATCCTCTCTTGAGTTCATTCCTATTTAGTATCAATTCGAGAGCTGATCAAACTAAAAACATTAACGAAATCAAAACACGATAAATAGATAACAGACATGACGATCGAAATCAATATATACAAGGTTTCATTACCCTAGAAGAAAATGTTCTTAGTTCATAACAAACATAATGTCAAAAGAATGTACACATGAAATGAAGAACAAAACGTAAAGAAATTGCGTCAAAACCCAAGTTGAAACCCCCATTGATGATTCCCGTGAAGGACTGTGTTGGGTGCTAAATACCAACACGCAAGTGTACGTATCGCAAACAAGTAGTAAAGTAGACTCGTGAGAGTCGGATGTCGATCCCACAGGGAATACGCAAATTATTTAATCCTAAGTACCAAATCCTAACAATTGTGATTTTTATCCAGCCTACGCAAGGTTGTCAAATTAATTAACTAATTAAATTAAAATAATTAAGAAAGCAATTAATCACGAGGAAATATCAATATAAAACGGATCTAGGATTTTATCTTCCCCCTATGCGATAATTCTTCACCCAATTAATCTTCTATCATGCAAGTTACGATTCCCGATTATTAACCCAAGACACGAAATTACTCATAACCAACTGTCGCTGCGTTATAAGCCTATTATTCATAAAAGATTCACTAAATGTCTATGCAAACCTAGTATAAATAAAGCATTAAATAACAAGTCTCGAAAACGGCTACCTAAGGTATTATCTGTATGTCTACGATAATACATGCAATCAACACACGCATTCGGTGAAAAACTACTCGAAGGCTCTTCTATCCCTGTTCTAATTATTAAAACGATCTGTCAATCAATTCTAACAATAACACATAGCAACATAAATTAGCTACGTTCATGCGCTAAATAAGACCAAGATAGAAGAAATAATCAAAGAATTAAACTTGCATAAAAGTAGAAAAATAGGTTCGAATTACCACATAGGGTTCCAATAAAATCCTAGAATAAAAACTTAGCTACTCATGTTCTCTACGAAAAACATAATAAAAATACGAAAAATCATAAAAACAATAAAAGAGGAGAACTATGATGAAGAGTCGTCAAGTCTTCGTCTTCGTTCTTGTGCTCCTTGATTGCGTGTAGAAAGATGAAAAATAAAAACCTAAAGATTAAAGATAAAAGGTAAAAGATTAAAAGGTAGGTTTAATTGTGTGCTCTTGGCCTTTAAATAGGGTGCAAAAGTCTAATAGGGCGGGTTTCCTTGTATAATTGAATTTCCTTCACTGCGCCATCACGACCACCCGGACGGCCGTGTGAGATTTATGCCTAAAATCCGCACGGCCATGCGGTCTTTAATTCTTCAGAAATCTGATTTTTTTCACTTTTGGCCCACTTTTTCTCTGAATTTGCAGTTTTCACCCCAAAAGTTGCCAATTCTTCAATTTGCACCTAAAATTCAAATAATAACCATATTAAGCACCAATTATCGTAAAAACACATCAAAATCTCCAATTAAAAGGTATAATTAAGTGTATAAATATACACTTAACAGACTGTCGAAAACCGTAAAAAAGTCGAGGTAGCATGAAGAATGAAAGGGCCTTTCTATTTAGAGTGAAATGCAAAGCTTCCTCAAAAATATTTGCAAAATAACTATTTTTCTCAAAAGTCGTGCTCAGATCACGATCTAGGTTGGCTGGATCGCGATCTGGCAGCCTCGGGGAACTGCCCACCGCCATGCCAGATTGCGTTCCGGATATGTGTATCGCGATCTGGATCTTGATCAAAAAGTCTTCTGTGAACACCCTCAGATCATTTTTTGTTCTGTGACAACCCCCAGATCGCGATACGCAGTTCCTGTATCGCGATCTAGGTCTTCTTGGCCCCAACATTGGCTTGAAAATTCGGTTTCGCTTTCAAATCGCTTTGATTCAGCAAAAATATCTAATAAAACCTAGAAATAGAAATAAAACAAGAAACACAATAATATATACAAATAAAGCCGAAACTCGGACGAACGAAGACCAAAACTCGAAGATTTGATAAGCAAAAATCGTGCAAAACGAACACTTATCATTAACAAAAAGTAATTACGGTCCGAGAAGTACAACCCTCTCGGACCTTAGACAACCCCAACAAACATAGCTTATTTTCTCTCTTTTTTTTCAATACAATGGTTTTTTTGGCCATTCAAAATTACACAGGGATTATGTGCAAATAACTCAATTAATAAAGCATCTTGAGAAATATAAAAGAAAAAACATAAAATAATATATAAAGAAAATCACCACGCACGTGCAACACATGTGCACCTTGCTAGTATACACAAATATACAAATCTGGTGGATATATATGGTGCTTCTCTTAATACCTAGACTTCATGAACTATCGAAATATTAAACATAACTAAAGGACCTGAGTTCTAATTATCACCATTTAGACCAAAATAAATAAAAAAATTCATATCTACATTACATACATAATGCTGCTTCAACTATTGAACTTTAAAGATAAACATGAAATTGAAGCTACTCAGATCATTAAGTCAAATAATCGAAGCTTGAATGGCCTTGCCAGCTTTTCCTAGATTAACGTTATTAATTGCGAATTTTGCAAGTTATTGAATGAGAGGGGAGATATTCTCGATTGTACTTATATTATTTGTTGTGATCGAGTTCCTTCATTATTAATTAAGAAAAATCTACTGATCTCGTATATATATCTATACATGTGCCGATTCATTTTCATTAATTAATTTCCATTGCGATTGTTATGTGGCCAATTCAGGGGACTGGACGGGCAGAACGGAAGCCACAAATGCTTGTGTCTTATTGGCGCAAAATATTTCGGGGTATGCAGATATTGAACGGAGTAGCAGACGACTCAACTCCAACATAATAGCTTTGATATAGCTAGCTAGCCCTTTTAGGTACGTGAATATTTCCTAGCTGTTCTTTGGATACATTTACAGTTATTGCTTATGTGAACATTGTAGCTAACTAACCCCAGCCCGTTACATAAGGCAAGTATTGTAATTGTATAATTGTTCGATTTTCTACAATTATGTCCATTTCTTTATGTAAATAACCCAATATCGGTTCACAGTCAATTAACACATCTTTCACCATCGAGAGATACGACAACGGAGGATATCTATGTTGCGCAATGTCATAACTCATAAAAAGAACAAATGACTTGCAAATATGCAATACAAATAAGATTTTTTCGCCAATTTAATAATAAATAAAGACATGGTACGGGGTGTCTAGGAAATTATTAAACCCAATAATTGCAAGGTGGGGAGGTGTTTAGGCATTTTGCCCAACTAATATAAGATACAAACATATGAAGAAAACGAGGATCAGAAGAGATCGACAAAATTAAACCCTTTTTACTTTAAAATGAAATTCTGGATTGATTTGCAGAAGAAATAACGTACCAATTTATTGATGTATTCGTAAGCAAAAACCGAAACTTCAGTTGTTTGTCCAGCAAGAAGGTCAACAGACTTGCAGCTAACTTTAAATCAATGGGGTGGTCATGTAATATGTTTTCTGCATGTTGAGCTAAAATACCAGAGCAAGTATTTTATGCTAAAACACAACTAGAATAGTCGGGGGAAAAAAAGAAAAAAAAAAGTAATTTTATATCGTGTTACTCGCCAACAATGTTTCAGTTGAGAAACTCAATCTGAATTCAATCAATGTAAGAAATAACATTTGATTAGATGAAACCCTAAATTCCAAATCCATGTTGTGACTCCTATCATCACACGTCAAGAATTAACAATTAAGTCAAAAGTAAATGAATACGTGTACAATTCACGAACATACAGTCATAGACATGAATAAAGTCCAGCTATTACAAAAGCAAACTAACTCCAGCAGAAATAAAACAAGCACGCAGGAAGCAGAAAAAATGGGTCACAACTACATACAGAGGTCAAGAGAAACAAAACACATTCCATTGTATACCATTGGATATAAAGAAAGCAAGAATTTATCAAAAAGAAAATAACGGCATACACGGTACAACTAGGGAAAGCCTCTTGCAATGAAATGATAAAGGAATAAAGGAATAAAAAGATTTAAAGATAGAGAAAACCACTCAGAATGCAAAACAAATACCAAATACAGCCTACTCCATAATTCCAAAAAAGCAAAAAGACCGAGTACGTAAGAAAAATCGACGACAACTAACTTTGTTCGAAACAAATTTAAAAGGAGTTTTTTGCATGAAAGAGAAACTTTTAAGCTTTTCAATCAACGCAGAATGATAGAAGTCTTGCTTAATGTTTAAGTTCTTGCATATAGTATACAATGTATTCTATTCTCGTCATCAAATAATGGTCATCAAATCTAATGTTATGTCTCACGTAATTAGCCCACCTCAATCTGCAGCCCCTCCACAAATTTTCAGACCTCATATATACGACCAACTCAATTAATGAGTAATAACACAAGACAACGTACATATACATATACACACCCAAATTAATCTAGTCCACTTCTCATTCTATTATGTGATATATTATTAACAAGCATGTTAAATGTGGTGTTGCCATTTCGGATAGTATGTGGGCCTTTCTTTAATATATATATATATATATATATATATATATATATATATATATATATATATATATATATATATATATATATATATATATGTATGTATATAATACAATTTTCCAAGATGACACAAATAGTAAGGGTCGGAACTTGGACATCATAAAAATAAATCAGCAAGTGTGTGCAAAAGGATAGCAAAAATTGTTTCTTATATTTCCGAAATTATGAGAAAAAAAAAACATTTTGGGTGCAGAAAAGGTATATATTAGGAAAATATTTCTACACACGTAAAATAGTTTGAGTGACTAAAGCAATAAATAGATGCATGAATTCAACTTTTACGAATCTAATCGATACAAGGAAAGTTATTCCTATACAATGTCAATCTAGTAGTATTTGTAAATTCTATGACAAGACTAATTCACCTCTATATTCTAACGGAAAAAAAAAATTACATCCTCAAATATGAGCACACTTCAACATAGTTTTCCATAATAAAAAAAATGAACATTAAAAGTCATACAAAGAAATAATTAAACGCCACTAAATACCTGTGGCCGTAGTATTTTGCCGTTGCTCTATGTATCTTAGAGCTTTAACTTTTGGCCGGAATGCTCTTGAAACACCCGGGGCGTAGTATTTCTGCATAAACACAAAAACATCAATTCATCATTGACTTTTATTCTCTCATGGCCGTCGATAATTTTTTTGATATCATAACTCTTATTCTATCATGGCTGTTGTGAATCAACTTTTAAGTTCTCATCATTTAATCTAGTTACCGTAATTTAAGTATCAACTGTTTACCATGTAACAATTTTTTGATTTCTTTAAAGTAATAGTCATATTTTAAAACAGTTTCAATCTCGTATTTTTTCTTGTGTAATTTTGAGGTTTGATATATTTATTTTTAAGAACCAAAAAATATAATTTTCTCTCACATTTTTAGTTTAAATCACTCTAAGCCCACCTATAATGAATTGATGGTAGAGTACCATGTACCGATTATGCCGTACCGAAAGTAACGGTACATCGAACATTGGCATACCGCAATTTTTGGTAAGGAAATAGTATTAAATTATTCAATACCATAAGATAGGATAGGTACGCAGTATTGCGCCAAATATTCGGCAATCGTACAAAATCCACCCCTAAGTGACACTCATACACATAATCGAGAGAAATACATATTTTATCAAAATGTTTTGGAGTTTTAATGCCTTTGAATGTAGAAAAATTAGTGCAATTTCTCAAAACTAATAAACATATAACAATTAATATAGCGTAAATTACCTTGTCTTCGTATCCGGTAAATTTTCCAGTCAACGGCCTTTTGTTTACTCGTTTCACCCATCCTTCGGGCATCCACGAGTTGTCATCCACTTATATTTTGGTGATTGTCTCCTTCACAAAATGTTAAATAAAATTAAAACTTCAAAAAGTGAAGCCTCCATTCACAGGTCATTGTTTTCATGTCCAAATCTCTAATTCTATTCAATTGCCGCAAGCAAGAATTAATTAATTTAATACAACGTAGATAGCACGATATATACGCGACAAAATGACCCTTGCATGCAAGTATGAAATAGCTACAAGAGAAGGCATACCTTTGTTGCACCACCTAATTTCGTTTTTTTCTGCTTCGAAGGTCCACAAGGCATCACAGAACCTTCTCCGACTTGTTCTCGCTCTATGTTATGTTCCCAAATAAGTTGAATGTACAAAAGTTGATTAAAATTATGCAAAACCATATATCAAAATCTATGGTAACAACATGATAAAGTCCATGATGCAACAAATAAATAATAAGATTACACAAAATTATATATATATATATATATATATATATATATATATATATATATATATATATATATATATATATATATATATATATATATATATATATACCTATACGTATATATGTATGTATATGTGTGTATATATATACACATCTAGATCATCTACTTTTCTCTTGAGGGTGATTTGCTGCGGCAATTCGCAAAACCAGCGAGGGTTGTTGAAGCAGCTGAGGGTTAGGCACCATCTTGTCTGTGGTCAGAAAAGGATGGAGTTATAATTACTTCATATGGCCATAAATTTGCTCGATTACTTGAGTGAATAGTAACATAAGACAACAAATTAACATGTGATTCAAACAATTTTTCAAGATGACACAAATAGTAGAGGTTGGAAGTTGGACATCATAAAAATAAATCAACAGGTGTGTGCAAAAGGATAGCAAAAACTGTTTCTTATATAACTGAAATTATGAGAAAAAAGGAGCATTTTGGGTTCACAAAAAGTATAAATTAGGAAGGTATTTCTACACGCGTAAAATAGGTAGAGTTAGTAAAGCAATAAATAGATGCATGAATTCTACTTTTACGCATCTAGTTGATACAAGGAAAGTTATTCCTATGCAATGTCAATCTAGTAATATTTGTAAATTCAATGACAAAGCTAATTCACCTCTATGTTCTATCAAAAAACTTACTTCCTCAAATATGAGCACCCTTCAACATAGTTTTCCAAAAGAAAGAAAATGAACCTTAAAAGCCATACAATGAAATGATTCAACGCCAATATATACATGTGGCCGTAGTATTTTTACTGTTGCTCTATGCATTTTAGAGCTTTAACTTTTGACCGAAATGGTAATTAGTGTAATTATATATCTTGTTACTCGCCAACAAGGTTTCAGTTGAGAAACTCAATCTAAATTCAATCAATGTACGAAATAACATCTAATTAGATGAAACCCTAAATTCCAAACCAATGTTGTGACTCCTATCATCACACATCAAGAATTAACAATCAAGTCAAAATTAAATGAATGCGTGTAAAAATCACGAACATACAGACATACACAGGAATAAAGTCCAGCTATTACAAAAGCAAACTAACTCCAACAGAAATAAAACAAGCACGCGGCAAGTAGAAAAAACGGGTCCCAACTACATGCAAAGTTCAAGAGAAACAAAACACATTCCATTGTATACCATTGGATATAAACAAAGCAAGAATTTATCAAAAAGAAAATAACGGCATACACGGTACACCTAGGGAAGGCCTCTTGCAATGAGATGATAAAGGAATAAAGGAATAAAAAGATTTAAAGATAGAGAAAACCAATCAGAAAGCAAAACAAATACCAAATACAGCCTACTCTATATTTCCAAAAAAGCAAAACGACCAAGGAAGTAAGAAAAATCAACGGCAACTAACTTTGTTCGAAACTAATTTAAAAGGAGTTTTTTGCCTGGAAGAGAAACTTTTAAGCTTTTCATTCAACGCAGAATGATACAAGTCTTGCTTACTATTTAAGTTCATGCATATAGTATACAATGTATTATATTCTCGTCATCAAATAATGGTCATCAAATCTAATGTTATGCCTCAAGTAATTAGCCCACCTCAATCTGCAGCCCCTCCACAAATTTTCAGACCTGATATATAAGACTAACTCAATAAATGAGTAATAACACAAGTCAACGTACATATACATATACACACCCAAATTAATCTAGTCCACTTCTCATTCTATTATGTTATATATTATTAACAATCATGTTAAATGTGGTGTTGCCATTTCGGATAGTAGGTGGGGCTTTCTTTAATATAATTTCATATATATATATATATATATATATATATATATATATATATATATATATATATATATATATATATATATATATATATATATATGTATATATATATATATATGTATATATATATATATATGTATATATATATATATATATATATACATATATATATGAAATTATATTTAATATATATATATGTATGTATATAATACAATTTTCCAGGATGACACAAATAGTAGAGGTCGGAACTTGGACATCATAAAAATAAATCAGCAAGTGTGTGCAAAAGGATAGCAAAAATTGGTTCTTATATTTCCGAAATTATGAGAAAAAAAGAACATTTTGGGTGCACAAAAAGTATATATTAGGAAAATATTTCTACACACATAAAATAGTTTGAGTGACTAAAGCAATAAATAGATGCATGAATTCAACTTTTACGAATCTAGTCGATACAAGGAAAGTGATTCCTATGCAATGCCAATCAAGTAATATTTGTATATTCTATGACAAGGCTAATTCACTTCTATATTCTAACAAAAAATAACTTACTTCCTCAAATATGAGCACACTTCAACATAGTTTTCCATAATAAAGAAAATGAGCACTAAAAGCCATATAAAGAAATGATTAAACGCCAATAAATACATGTGGCCGTAGTATTTTGCCGTTGTTCTATGCATCTTAGAGCTTTAACTTTTGACCAGAATGCTCTTGAAACACCCGGTGCATAGTATTTTTGCATACAAATAAAAACATCAATTCATCATTGACTCTTATTCTATCATGGCCTTCGATAATTTTTTCGATATCATAACTCTTATTCTATCATGGCTGTTGTGAATCAACTTTTCAGTTCTCATCATTTAATCTAGTTACTGTAATTTAAGTATCAATTGTTTACCATGTAACAATTTATTTGATTTCTTTAAAACAGTTTCAATCTCGTATTGTTTTCTTGTGTAATTTTGCGGTTTGATATATTTATCTTTAAGAAATGAAAAATATAATTTGCTCTCACATTTTCGGTTTAAATCACTCTAAGCCCACCTATAATGAATTGATGGTAGAGTGCCATGTACCGATTATGCCGTACCGAAAGTAACGGTACATCGAACATTGGCATACCGCAATTTTCTGTAAGGCAATAGTATTAAATTATTCAATACCATAAGATATGATAGGTACGCAGTACTGCGCCAAATATTCGGCAACCGTACAGAATCCACCCCTAAGTGATACTCATACACATACTCGAGAGAAATACATATTTTATCAAAATGCTTTGGAGTTTTTATGCCTTTGAATGTTGAAAAATTATTGCAATTTCTGACAAACTAATAAACATATAACAATTAATATAGCGTAAATTACCTTGTCTTCGTATCCGGTAAATTTTCCAGTCAACGGCCTTTTGTTTACTCGTTTCACCCATCCTTTGGGCATCCACGAGTCGTCATCCACTTCTCTTTTGTTGATTGACTTCTGCACAAAATGTTAAATAAAATTAAAATTTCAAAATGTGAAGCCTCCATTCACTGTTGACAGGTCATTGTTTCCTTGTCCAAATCTCTAATTATATTCAATTGCCGCAAGCAAGAATTAATTAATTTAATACAACGTAGATAGCAGGATATATACGCGACAAAATGACCCTTGCATGCAAGGATAAAATTGCTACAAGAGAAGGCATACCTTTGTTGCAACACCTAATTTCGCTTTTTTTCTGCTTCAAAGGTCCATAAGGCATCACAGAACCTTCTCTGACTTGTTCTCGCTCCATCTTATGTTCCCAAATAAGTTGAAAGTACAAAAGTTGATTAAAATTATGCAAAACCATATGTCAAAATATATGGTAACAGCATGATAAAGTCCATGATACAACAAATAAATAAAAAGATTCCACAAAATTATATATATATATATATATATATATATATATATATATATATATATATATATATATATATATATTTTTATATATATATATATATATATATATATACACACACACACATATATGTATGTATATGTATATGTATATGTGTGTATATGTATACACATCTAGATCATCTACTTTACCTCTCGAGGTTGATTTGCTGCGGAAATTCGCAAGACCTGCAAGGGTTGTTGAGGCAGCTGAGGGTTAGGCATAGGGTCTATGCCTTCTCCATCTTGTCTGTGGTCTAAAAAGGATGGAGTTATAATTACTTCATATGGCCATAAATTTGCTCGATTACTTGAATGAATTGTAACTTAAGACAACAAATTAACATGTGATTAAAAGATTTTTTTCAAGATGACACAAATAGTAGAGGTTGGAACTTGGACATCATAAAAATAAATCAGCAGGTGTGTGCAAAAGGATAGGAAAAACTATTTCTTATATAACCGAATTTATGAGAAAAAAAGTGCATTTTGGGTGCTCAAAAAGTATAAATTAGGAAGATATTTCTACACACGTAAAATAGGTAGAGTTAGTAAAGCAATAAATAGATGCATGAATTCTACTTTTACACATCTAGTCGATACAAGGAAAGTTATTCCTATGCAATGTCAATCTAGTAATATTTGTAAATTCAATGACAAAGCTAATTCACCTCTATATTCTAACAAAAAACAAGCACCCTTCAACATAGTTTTCCATAAGAAAGAAAATGAACATTAAAAGCCATACAATGAAATGATTCAACGCCAATATATACCTGTGGCCGTAGTACTTTTATTGTTGCTCTATGTATTTTACAACTTTAACTTTTGACCGGAATGCTCTTGAAATGAAGAGTTTGAATGAGATAAAACGGGTACAAAAGTGATAATATTCCATATAATCTCGAAGATTTCACTAAATTTGAGGAGTTGAGTGGGTGGTTGTAATTATCCAAACAAGAGGGGTGTTTTTGTAATTTGACCATACCTCAGGGGGGTGTTTGTAATTTACCCTAATTATATTGATGATATATCGTTGGATAGCCATTTACTTTTTGGTACCCCTCTTAGTTTGGAAAGAAATTAATTCCTTTCGGTGGAACCTCATTACACTAGCTATACCTACTAAAACAAGGAGACGTGGAAAAAATATAATAAGACAAATTAACGAAAAGTCAAGGCTAAGAGATTATGCAATGCTGCTATCGCTATAATATACCAGCCACAAATTACCGAAAAATAACCAAAAGAATGGTTACCATAATATTCAGTACGGAATTACTACCGTACCGCTATCATACAGTACGGTAGTGGTATTGTATTTTCAATACCACGGTAATACTGTACCATACCATATATAATTCATATATTTTTATGGGGTTTTTGTGCATAAGTCCCCAACCAAGCATCTTTATTATTCTAGGTTTAGGGGTTATATCTCTTTCTCTAATAAGCCCATCCCTTTAATGCTTATTATAAATAAAGGAAACATTCATGTATATGCTAATACAACCCTCAACCCTTTATACCCAATTCTTAATTGTAACCCCAATGTAATCAATTTTATCCACAAAAATCCGATTTTGACCACAAAAATTCAATTTTTACTTTTTTTTGGAGCATACTTTATTATGCTCCAATTTCATCCTTAATTTAATTTAATCTAAATTTGACCACAAATTTCACAAATTATTCATTTTTGACCCAAAGCTTTCTTTTTTCAAAAAAAAAAATATTTGCAAATTTTTTATTATTTTTCTTTCTTTCTTTCGGATTTTTTTCGCCGGTTTCCGGCGGTCAGCGCCAGTCTCCGCTGTTGACTTTTTTTTTATTCTCTTTTCTTTTCTTTTCTTCCGGATTTTTTCGCCGGTTTCCAGCGTTGGCCGGCGGTCTCCGACGTTGATTTTTTTTAGTGTTTTTTTTTTGTTTGTTTTTTTTTTACTTCCTCCGCTAAACGTTGACCGTAATTGTGCTGTCACTGACAGTAAATTAACGTAATTATACTGTAATGACAGTTATAACGTAATTGTACTGTCGTGGACAATATATTTATGTAATTGTGCTGCCGTTGACACTAAATTAATGTAATATTATTATTTTTTATTTTTTGTTGTTTTTTTTATTTTGTTTGATTTGTTGACAAGTCAACGTAATTATATTACTGTGGTTGACAGTAAAATAACTGTAAACACAATAATATTACTGTCAACAACATCAATATTAACTTTTTTTTTTGGTTTTTTGTTTTGTTTGAGTTATTCACGGAGTAACGTAATAATATTACTGTAAATACAATAATATTGTTGTGGTTGACGGTAATATTACTGTTGTTATAGTATTATTTTGTTTGGATTTTTTGTTTGTTTGAGTTATTCACGGAGTAACGTAATAATATTATTGTCTATTATTGTAATATTACTGTGGTTGACGGTAATATTACTGTTATAGTAATATTACCGTCACTCACACTAATATTAATTCTTTTGGTTTTTTATTATGTTTACAAGTTTTTGAAATTAAGTTAAGGATGAAATTGGAGCATATTAAAGTATGAGGGGTTATTTTAGTCTTTTACAACAATGTGGACCATGTGTGGACTTATTGATAAATGAGTTTTTTGTCTGGATCTCTTTATAAATAAGTACCCATTGATGGGCTTATTTGCAATGACCCCTATTTTTATTTATTTAACATACATTTTGTTTTCTATTAATTAATAATTAATACATATTACATCAAGTTCATAGACTTAAACTAGATCACAATTGAAAAGTCAATGATATTTTACATTTAATATCGATTTTCCTTGCTCTCATCCCCTATATATATATATATATATATATATATATATATATATATATATATATATATATATATATATATATATATAGTTGTAGAGTTCATCATTTGTACCAACTTATTCTATAACTCTTATTCTATCATGGCTGTTGTGAATCAACTTTTCAGTTCTCATCATTTAATCTAGTTACTGTAATTTAAGTATCAACTTTTCTTACCATGTAACAATTTATTTGATTTCTTTAAAGTAATAGTCATATTCTAAAACAGTTTCAATCTCGTATTGTTTTCTTGTGTAATTTTGAGGTTTGATATATTTATTTTGAGGAGAAAATAATGTAATATATGACATATTCCAGGTGCTACCGAGAAGACAAAACGTTCAAGCAAAACAAACTTGTTTGGACAAATGGAAAATCCTAATTCTAAGCTTTCTCAAATCCATGGAAGTCCTTAAAACTACCAAAGTAAATGATAAAAAGGAGCCTATCAAAGAAGAATCTGCAGCCACTAAGATGAAAGCGTGAAAAAACTCCAAGTGAAGTTTGAAAAGAACGTTTGCATATGCTATCAATAGCTAACTTAAACTTCAACTTGGAGTATCTTTATCATTTTTAGGTGACAAGATATGAAGCCTCATATCACGTTGGTTGAGGAAAATGCACGGATACTTTTACTGAAAAGATCCGTCGATATTTGAATTTGCCAGTTAATTAAGCACAATAAGTATTTTTTGTAGCAAACAAGAAAGATTAAATTCTGACCGTTTGTTCCCCTTTAAATTGGCAATTATTTTATTTAGCTTTTTGTGCGGGATTCAGATCATGCAAGCAGCATGTGATCTAATTTCCTTACACGTGTTTTTTTAACTATGGCTATCAAATTTTATGGTATATGATAAAACAAAGCCATAGCTCATGTTCAACTGTAAAATCATGACATTATCATTCATCGCTTCAATTTTATGGTTTTAAAATAATTTTATGGTTTTGCTTTCATTTATGCATTGTTTTCTAAATAGAATTCGATTTACCATTCACTGTTATTTGATTTTATTTTTTTAATAACTCTATTGAATTTTGTATAAAAAAATTTAATGAGTTTGAATCACTTTGTATATATTTAGTTTATGATATGCTAAATCCCACACCAATTTTACAAAATCATACACACAATTGAAAATTTTTCTCTCTCTAAAATCTCATCTTCTCATTTGTGTCTGTTGGTCCATTTGTTTCAGTATCTGCATAAAGATGTTCATATATATGTTAGGGTGTGAACATGACTACTAATAAGTACTCTTGAAAACAACACTCACACACAAAACACACATGAGGTAGTAAGCAGGATGTAGTAAGAATGAATGTGACTACGTATGCAAACATGACTATGAAGTACTACCCATGACAACAACACCCAGACATATGCTGTAGCATGTATTAATGTGACTACATATGAAAATATGACTATGAAGAACTACCCATGACAACAACATTCACACACATAAAAGACACACAAAAGTTGAAGCAAGTATGTATGTGACTACATATATCAATATGACTATCCAGCACTACCCATGACATCAACAAAAAATAGCACAAATGCTGCAACAAAGGATGGATGTCACTACAACTGACAATATGACTATGCAGCACTACCAATGACAGCAACACCCACACACAGAAACAGCACAAATGCTGAAGCAAAGGATGAATGTGACTATATATGAAAATATGACTATGCATTACTACCAGTGACAGCAACACCCACACACAAAAACATCACAAACAAAACAGCATGCATGAATGTGACCACATATGACAATATGACTACGAAGTACTACCCATGAAAAAACCACACATACACAAAAAAAACACAAAATTTGTGGCATGCATGAATGTAACCACATATGCAAAGATGACTACGAAGTACTACTAATGGCAACAACAGTTAGACACCAAAATTGGATACATGACTACGGTTTTTTCACAAATTTGTGTATTTGAAGTAGTGAAATGGTTGAATTATGGTATTACCTGTTGCTAGGTTTTCGTTCGGTACCATTTTTTCCTTTCGATTACGGCCTGGAAAAAAACATGTTTGAAGGGGGTTTTAGGTACCAACGGAGGGGGGAAACAAAGTATATTGTAATGTACCCATAAACTTCAGCTTTGCCGGTGTCTTCTTTGCCATTGGCTGAAAGTGACTACTGTTGATGGTATTGAAATTGGTGAGCGGAGACTACAGTTGTGGTTGTTGGGGTTGCCGTCGACGAAGATGACTAGTGATAAGACCTAGCTGCGGGCTCGCTTCAAAACTTGCACACTTGGAGGAGATTATTAGGTATATATCCTCTTTTTGTCTTCAAAATAAACGTGATCGACAACATTCAATAGAAAACTTCTGATGGGGATCTTGAAAACAGGGCCATTTCGTCGAATCCATCTTAGAGATTATCACCAGCAACAGAATGAACTGGTCCAATGGACTTGAGACGGCAGTGGGAATGTCGCAACTTTTGATTTCACCGATGTGGGGGGGATTTGTTTTATTTTATTTTGATGCTTGTAGTATATATAAACAAAAGGGAAAAGTTAGAACGTCGAACTCGTGAGCTCCATAATTTATAATTTCTTGTGTGCTATTTTTTTTAATCTTTTGTCATAGTTGAAATTTCATGCTTCATACTTTTTACTTTCTATGTTCTTTGTTCAGAAGTTTTACTCTGAGGAGAAGTTGTACAGAGTAAAATGTCTATTTACTAACATAGTGCTATTATCGAAAGAGATTGCAACTCGGATTTAATTTGGACGAAATTCTAAGAATAAAGTGATATTAAGGATAAATAAACAGTATAGGTAAAAAGAAGAGGTTAATGTGCATTTTCACGTGCCTCACATGTGACTTTTCCATCCAAACTAACGGCAATTTCAAACGGTGGACGAAAATTGTAAAAAAACTGGTTATTTGAGGACCAATTTCGTGCTAGAAAAAATTTATCGGCCAAAATTGAAAAATGGTGTATAATATAGGGACGAGAGTTGTAATTATCCCCTTCCAAACCCTAATCCTATTAATCTTTTCTCTTTTTTTCCCGTCTCACCCATCTTCTCTCTTGTCATTTTTTTCTATTTTTTCTCTTCTTCCTTTTTTCGTCCACATCCTTCTTCTCTCTCACAGAAGCAAGTGGTCGGACAAAGAATTGTCGGCGCCCCATATATTCTATGCCCTCATGGTGGCGCTCCACGAGGCCTGAACCACCACGATGCTGCTGTCGTGAGCAACAGCAGCCCCTTCTCGCCATGAGAGTCGATCTATTATTGTCGATCTATTATTGTCGTCCGAGAAGAATGAGATCAGTCTCCATACAGGTGGAAATTAGATGGTGTTTTTGTGGTGACGATGGTGGGGATGGTGATGGTGTGGTGTGACGACGGTATGGTGACAATGGAAAGACAGATCTAGCGTTTTTGGTTCGATCCGCCGGGGCGGAGAAAGTCGCGCATGCTAGACCCCTAATCGACTATGTTATGTTTTAATCGACTATGCTCAGTAGTCGATTAAGGTTTAATCGACTATGATCAGTAGTCGATTAAAGTTAATCATTACATTTTTTAATTCATTTTTGAACTTTTGGTTATTGATTCCCAATTTTGCCACGTGTAGTCGGACTTAGGGCAATTAGGTAATGTGTTTTTGTTCCGTCATTATCAATCCATCATCCAATTTCTATAAATAAATACAATTTTTGTATATCTTTTGTTTTGTAAAAAAATAGCTGATTTTCATTTTCTATTTTGTAGTTGTTTTTGTTATTTGTTTCGGTTGGTTATTGTTTGGATTCTTTTGTTGAATCGTGTTGGTTTTGATTGAATATATAACGGTTGTTGTTGTTGTTACTTTTAGTAATTAATTTCATTATTCAACCACAATTTTAGTTGTTAGTTCGTTAATCAACTATTCCCTTAGTCGATTGATTCCTGACAGTGAAAAGTATTACAAAAAATTTTAAAAAAATAATAATAATAAAAAGTTATTTTTTTTAGATTAAAAAAGATATTAAAAAAGTAAAAATTAAAAACAAAATTAATTAAAAAAAAAGGGGAAGAACAAAATTGGGGATGTGTGTAGTTGGAAAAAAGATAGTGGGTTATTGAGGAACGGAAAGGAGCCTAGGTTTACATCAAATAGTGAAAAATGGGTTGGGCATATCCCTATTAATGAAAAATTTTGGACGTTCTCAAAGTACCCCATTTAATAAAGGCAAAAATATGCCCTTTGTAATTTGGAATTACCGAAAAAATCCTCATGTTAAATAAATCAACAAGGACCCTCTAATGAAAATCAGACAAATCAAAATAGGTCCTTGATTGCTTATCCTGGACACCGCGCGCAGAGTGGGCTACCGGGGGTGACTTTTTGACCCGAAAGACCAAAATACCGTTTAAATTATAATTTTAAAAAATTACAGATTCAACCCAAAATGAAGTTTTTGAAATTTTCAATTCAATTTTTCAAATTTTCAGAAGCGCCCTCTCTCGAAATTAACTCAAAGTTGGAACATTAATCTCAATTTTTATTTCAATCCTTAATACAACATCTTCTCCTCATCGAAAAATATCTATCTTGACCTCATCGAAAAATGTCAATCTCGATTTCAATTTCCAAAACGGTTGGGGTCACCTCCAACCAAAACCTGAATTCCTCAACCAGCCACGAAAACCCTCGGTTTCTTTAGTGAAATTCTAAAAGAACCCATTGCAGCGAGGTGTTGTTGGAGTTGGGAAGCATGCATGTAGAAGGAGATCTGGTCCACCCAATTTTTTTCTCTTGTTCAAAGGTTGGCAGCAGGAAGTAGATCTAGGTGGGTGGCTCCGACGTATGCGACGGTGAATCTCTGTTGAGGTGCAAGCATAGTCCCACATCCGTTTAACATGGAAAATATCACTTCTTTATAAGGAGACAAGGAGGGGAGGAGGGGATATCAAATCTATTTATGGGACCTTTTGGAAAAAAACCCAAGAGCAAAACCAATAGGATTTGGCCCAGGTTAGACAATATCATACATATGTAGAGCTTGTAGTATACCGATAGGCCCCTAACAATCTCAACGGTGAATCTCCAATTTGAGGTCTATAACAGAGAGGTGTTGGGCTTGGGTTTAGAGACGGGATGGTGGTTGATGGGTTTGGTATGACGGTGAAGATGATGAAAATGTGGGGTCGGGTGGGTGGCTTTTGTTTGACGGGAAAGATGAAAGAATAATGTATATGTTTGGTGAGCTTTTGGCCTTCCATTTCCATTTTATTCTGGAGAAAAGATGTTTTGGGAGAAGAATTTGAAAATAAAATAAAGGTTGTTTGTATTTTGATATGAGACAATTTGTGCTGTAGCAAGTTAAATCATGTTTAAAAAGTGTTGGAAAAAGGTATTCTGAAAGAAGAATTTGAAAGATAAAGTGATTTTAATTTGTATTTTAGTGAAAACAATTTTCACTGTAGCAGTCAAATCATGTCTGTTAGATAGAGAAATATTTGAATTTTTTTTTGGGGATGTTTTTGAAAGTATTTGAGAAAGATAATTTTATTTTGGGAAAATAATAAAAAGAATTTGAAAACCTAAACAAACATGGGTCCTAGCGGGTTGTACTTCTCGGACCATAACAGGCCAATACAAATGCTCCACATAGGATTAGTACATACCCACTAAAAAATAGTACGATACATACGTTACAAGTAAAATTACAATAAACACCTTTTTTAATTAAACTGGAAATTTAATTAGAAAATTAATAATTTAAAACTTAATACATATCAAATGAAAAAAAAAATATTACGATCAAATCTAATAGCTTTCATTAAACTTTAGACCCAATTACATCAATCTCCTTAATTCATAAACCATTTTTCCTCTCAAAAAAATCATCATCAATTTTTTACTTCTTTCTAGCAAAGTTCTCTGAGCAAGAAATCATCATGTGGTTTTTCTTATCGTACGACGTAGTGAAATGTGAGACAAATCTTTTCTTCCATACATATTGATTTTCCCATGTGTCCTGTAGAACTGGATGATTGTTAATCCATTTTTATTTTGTCGGCAATTTGATCATCTGATGATAACAGTGTTTGTATGATTTTGTAATGTATCTACTAGAATCTAATTGGATTCTAATAAACAAGGGATGAGTAAAGACTTGTGCAACTATCTTATTAATTAAAAAGAGTTCTCTTAACTAAATGACTTGTGTAGAAGTCTTGTGAAAGAAGAATTCTTTTATATAGGAAACTATCTTATTAATTAAAAAGAGTTATTCTTAACTTAATGACTTGTATAGAAGTCTTGTGAAAGAAGAATTCTTTCTTTCCATATATTTCACACAGACGTGTGGGAATCAAGAGAAGGGATAATTCCTTTTTATTTTTTCTATATATGATAGTTGCACAAGTCTTTACTCATCCCTTGTTTATTAGAATCCAATTAGATTCTAACAATCTCCCCCTTTGTCATTGATTGATTCTAATCATTTTCTCCACGTGAGTAAAATGCATGAAAATGAAACAATAGAGGATAGAAGAAAGCAATAAAACCAATGATCATCCTCAACATCAAAGAAACAACAGTTGGAGAACCTGTTCCAACAGCAGTGGCTTCGGCAGGTGGTTCACAACGGAGTCAGCTCCCCCTGCATGTGTTTCTCCCCCTGTAGGTGGTCCTTGAGCAGCTCCTTTTGTACATGACTTCATTCTTCCCCTTTGTTTACTTGGTTTGGTAGACTTGGAGGCCGACGTGGTAAATCATCCACGTGATAAAAGACTCAGCAAATAACTTCGGCATTAGCTCCTCCTTTTATATTCTTGTGAAGACCTAAACCAATTAATGACAATAAACACAATATTAAAAAGGTGAAATTCCTTCTATTTTGGAGATACACATTCAGGTGATGAGAGATAATTTATTTCTTCTCAAATTATCTAATGTGATAACTAAGGAAAATATGTTCCTCATATTAATACACATCTCCATAGAATTCCACATGGTGTTGTGGACGTAGAATCCCATCGAGATTCTCACAGTATCGACACCCTAACATTTCGAGACCTATGAAGTTATATACAACCACAGTTCAACTGATACCAATCATAGTTGAACTGATTTCCATGTGGTTGTGTTTGTTGCATTATATTTTATCAGGTCACGTTTCGTCTTCATAAATTGATAGTAAACTTATCGGTTACACTATTTTGAATATGTAACAAACATTTGACTCATGTTGTAATTACTGTGTGAAGAAGATATTACTTTGGCATTGAAATTATAATGTGTCCTTATTTGCCCGTTTGTCGTTTATAAAAAAAATATATTTGTCTTTTCACATAATTATTCTCACGAGATAATTGCAAATACCTCCCCTGTGTAATCTCTAATTGGCAAATACCCCCTGTCAAAAAAAAACTCACCAACCCCCCCTCATGTAACCAAAGTCAATGCATCTAGACCCCTTAAGGAAAATCGCTCTCATTCGCGGGCTCTTCGAATTTTTATGTTATTTCTAGGGTGAAATGTCATAGATACCCCTGTATAAATAAAAAAAATCTGACTGGTTAGATCATAAATAACTATAACTTATAGGACTAAATTGTAAATTTTAAAATTTCCAAAATTGTAAAATAAGGAACAAAAATTGAAGATTTTTCAGATCTTCTTCCTCGTTCCATTCCGCCGCCCACCTCCCAACCAGGAAAAACTTCGGCATCGCCGCCGCCTTCTGGCCTGTGGGTTGTGGATCTAGAAAGAAGGTGGGGCTGCAACAAAGGGTGATCTGGTGGTGGGGCAGCGGCGGCCGGCGTGGGGAGAAGAAGTGTTGAGTTGGGTGGTTGGTGGTGTGGGGTGGGGTGGAGCAGGGAAGAAGACGACTCTTTTTTTGCTGCTCCTTTCTTTTTCTTTTTTTCTTTTTAATGTAAATTAAAATGTAATAAAAAAATATAAAACATATAAAATCTAATACAACAATATATGTTTAATTTCTGTTTATATTTTATAATTACAAAATTATTAATAAATATTGTTTATAAAATTAAAAATAACTACACATCAAAAACATAATTAAAAATAATTGTGTGATAAAATTTTGTTTAATAAAATTAATTTCAGAGTTGAGAAAATATTAAAAAATAAGTATGTACAGTATATATTTTATTAATTGCTGAAAAATCCCGTAGGGCGTTTTTGTCATTTCACTTTTAGTCAATGCCTAAAAACATAGAGGGTGCTGTGAGTTTTGAGTTTGATTACACGAGGGGGCGTTGGTGAGTTTTTTTTTTTTTTACAGTGGTGTATTTGCCAATTAGAGATTACATAAGGGAGGTATTTGCAATTAGCTCTTATTCTCACAGTAAAATATATATACTGATCAACCGTGAAAGAAAAAATATGCTAAACACTAGAATCGAATACCAGAGCAAGTATTTTATGCTAAAACACAACCAAAATAGTCGGGGGGGAAAAAAAGAAAATAAAAGTAATTTTATATCGTGTTACTCGCTAACAAGGTTTCAGTTGAGAAACTCAATCTGAATTCAATCAATGTACGAAATAACATCTGATTAGATGAAACCCTAAATTTCAAACCCATGTTGTGACTCCTATCATCACACATCATGAATTAAAAATCAAGTCAAAATTAAATGAATACGTGTAAAATTCACGAACATATAGACATAGACATGAATAAAGTCCGGCTATTACAAAATCAATCTAACTCCAACAAAAATAAAACAAGCACGCATGAAGTAGAAAAAACGAGTCACCACTACATGCAGAGTTCAAGAGAAACAAAACATATTCCATTGTATACCATTGGATATAAAGAAAGCAAGAATTTATCAAAAAGAAAATAATGGCATACACGGTACACCTAGGGAAGGCCTCTTGCGATGAGATGATAAAGGAATAAAGGAATAAAAAGATTTAAAGATAGAAAATACCAATCAGAAAGCAAAACAAATACCAAATACAGCCTACTCCATAATTCCAAAAAAGCAAAAAGACCGAGGAAGTAAGAAAAATCGACGGCAACTAACTTTGTTCGAAACAAATTTAAAAGGAGTTTTTTGCCAGAAAGAGAAACTTTTAAGCTTTTCATTCAACGCAGAATGATAGAAGTCTTGCTTACTGTTTAAGTTCTTGCATATAGTATACAATGTATTCTATTCTCGTCATCAAATAATGGTCATCAAATATAATGTTATGCCTCACGTAATTAGCCCACCTCAATCTGTAGCCCCTCCACAAATTTTCAGACCTGATATATACGACCAACTCAATAAATGAGTAATAACACAAGACAACGTACATATACATAAACACACCCAAATTAATCTAGTCCACTTCTCATTACATTATGTTATATATTATTAACAAGTATGTTAAATGTGTTTAAATGTGGTGTTGCCATTTCGAATAGTCGTGAGCACCATAATTTATAATTTCTTGTGTGCTATTTTTTTTTTTTGTCACAATTGAAATTTCATGCTTCATACTTTTTATTTTCTATGTTCTTTGTTCAGAAGTTTTACTCAGAGGAGAAGTTGTACAGAGTAAAATGTCTATTTACTAACATAATGCTATTATCGAAAGAGATTGCAACTCGAATTTAATTTGGACGAAATTCAAAGAATAAAGTGATATTAAGGATAAATAAACGGTGTAGGTAAAAAGAAGAGGTTAATGTGCATTTTCACGTGCCTCACGTGTGACTTTTCCATCCAAACTAACGGCAATTTCAAACGGTGGACGAAAATTGTCAAAAAACTAGTTATTTGAGGACCAATTTCGTGCTAGAAAAAAATTATTGACCAAAATCGAAAATGGTGTATGATATATGGACGAGAGTTGTAATTATCCCCTTCCAAACCCTAATCCTATTAATCTTTTCTCTTTTTTTCCCATCTCACCCATCTTCTCTCTTGTCCTTTTTTTTCTATTTTTTTCTCTTTTTCCTTTTTTCGTCCCAATCCTTCTTCTTTCTCACATAAGCAAGTGGTCGGACAAAGAATTGTCGGCGGCCCATATCTTCTTGGCTATCATGGCGGCGCTCCACGAGGCCTGAACCACCACGATGGTGCTGTCGTGAGCAACAACAGCCCCTTCTCGCCATGAGAGTCGATCTATTATTGTCGTCCGAGAAGAATGAGATCAGTCTCCATGCGGGTGGAAATTAGACGGTGTTTTTGTGGTGAATATGGTGGGGATGGTGATGGTGTGGTGTGACGACGGCATGGTGACAATGGAAAGACAGATCTAGAGTTTTTGGTTAGATCCGGCGGGGCGGAGAAAGTCGCGCATGCTAGACCCCTAATCGAATATGTTATGTTTTAATCGATTATGCTCACTAGTCGATTAAGGTTTAATCGATTATGATCAATAGTCGATTAAAGTTAATCATTACGTTTTTTTAATTCATTTTTGAACTTTTGGTTATTGATTCCCGATTTTAACACGTGTAGTCGGACTTGGAGCATTTAGGTAATATGTTTTAGTTCTGTCATTTTCAATCCATCATCCAATTTCTATAAATCAATACAATTTATGTATATCTTTTGTTTTGTAAAAAATAGCTGATTTTCATTTTCTTTTTTGTAGTTGTTTTTGTTATTTGTTTCAGTTGGTTATTGTTTGGATTCTTTTGTTGAATCGTGTTGGTTTTGATTGAATATATTACGGTTGTTGTTGTTGTTACTTTTAGTAATTAATTTCATTATTCAACCACAATTTTAGTTGTTAGTTTGTTAATCAACTATTCCCTTAGTCTATTGATTCCTGACAGAAAAAAAGTATTACAAAAAATTTAAAAAAAATAATAATAATAAACAGTTATTTTTCTTTAAATTAAAAAAGATATTAAAAAATAAAAAAATAAAAACAAAAATTAATTAAAAAAAGAAGGGGTGGGGGGGGGGACAAAATTGGGGATGTGTGTAGTTGGAAAAAAGATAGTGGATTATTAAGGAACGGAAAGGAGCCTGAGTTTACATCAAAGAGTGAAATATGGGTTGGACATCTCCCTATTAATGAAATTTTTTGGAGGTTCTCAAAGTGCCCCATTTAATAAAGGCAAAAATCAGCCATTTGTAATTTGGAATTACCGAAAACATCCTCATGTTCAATAAATCAACAAGGACCCTCCTATGAAAATTAGTCAAATCAAATAAGGTCCTTGACAGCTTATCGTAGACACCGCGCGCAGAGTGGGCTATCGAGGGTGACTTTTTGACCCGAAAGACCAAAATACCCTTTAAATTATAATTTTAAAAAATTACATATTCAACCCAAAATGAAGTTTTTGAAATTTTCAATTCAATTTTTCACATTTTCAGAAACACCCTTTCTCTAAGTTAACTCAAAATTGGAACATCATTCTCAATTATTAGTTCAATCCTTAAAACACCATCTTCTCCTCATCGAATGATGTCTATCTTGACCTCATCGAAAAATGTCAATCTCGTTTTCTATTCCCAAAACGGCTGGGGTCACCTCCGACCAAAACCCGAATTCCTCAACCAGCCACGAAAACCCTTAGTTTCTTTAGTGAAATTCTAAAAGAACCCATGGCAACGTGGCGGCGTTGGAGTTTGGAAGCAGGCATGAAGAAGGAGATATGGTCCAGCCAATTTTTTTTCTCTTGTTCAAAGCTTGGCAGCACGAAGTAGATCTAGGTGGGTGGCTCCTTCGTATGCGACTGTGAATATCTGTTGAGGTGCTAGCATAGTCCCACATCGGTTTAAAATGGGAAATATAACTTCTTTATAAGGAGGGGATAACAACTCTATTTATGGGACTTTTTGGAAAAAACCCAAGAGCAAAACCAATTAGGTTTGGCCCAGATTAGACAATATCATACATATGTAGAGCTTGTGGTATCCCGGTGGGCCCCTAACAATTTCGGCGGTGAATCTCCAATATGAGGTCTTTAACAGAGAGGTGTTGGGTTTGGGTTTAGAGACGGGATGGTGGTGGATGGGGTTTGATTTGACGGTGAAGATGATGAACATGGGGTTTCGGGTGGGTGGCTTTGGTTTGACGGGAAAGATGAAAGAATAATGGACATATTTGGTGAGCTTTTGGGCTTCCATTTCCATTTTATTCTGGAGAAAATATGTTTTGGGAGAAGAATTTGAAAATAAAAAAAAATAATTGTTTGTGTTTTGAGATGAGACAATTTGTACTGTAGCAAGTTAAATCATGTTTAAAATGTGTTGAAGAAAAGAATTTAGAGAAAAGAATTTGAAGAATAAAGTAATTTTAGTTTGTATTTTAGTGAAGATAATTTTCACTGTAACAGTCAAATCATATCTGTTAGATCGAGAAATATTTGAATTCTTTTTTGGAGAAGTTTTTGAAAATGTTTGAAAAGATAATTTTATTGTGGGAAAATAATGAAAAGAATTTCAAAACCTAAACAAGCATAGCTTATTTTCTCTCTTTTTCTCTTTTTTTTTTTTTTTTGTTTTTACTTTTTTTTTTATTTTTTGGGTTGGGATATTCTTGCATTATTTTTAACTATAGATAATTTTTTTCATTTCACCTAAGTCAACAGTAAAATATCAAATAAGGGGCAATGTGCTTTTTAAAGAATAACATTGGGTGATTCTTGCTATCAATACAATGGTTTTTGTGGCCATTCAAAATTACACAGGGATTTTGTACAAATAACTCAAGTAATAAAACATCTTGAGGAATATAAAAGAAAAAGGGTAAATTACAAACACCCCCCTGAGGTATGACCAAATTACAAAAACACCCCTCTTGTTTGGATAATTACAACCACCCCCTCAACTCATCAAAATTTAGTGGAATCTTCGAGATTATATGGAATATTATCACTTTTGTAACCGTTTTATCCCATTCAAACTCTACATTATGAAGCAAGATGACCATAATATGTGATTTTTAGCTTGTATATATCAGTTTGTGGTGCATCGAAAACTGTATTTTTTACACAAAGAGTACAAACTAGAGCACATTTCACGGAATCTAGATGACTATGTTGAATTTGGCACCATAAAGGTAAGAAAAAATCATAGTTGAGGGGGATAGATATAGTTATCCAAACAAGAGGGGGATTTTTGTAATTTGACCATACCTCATGGGGGTGTTTGTAATTTACCCAAAGAAAAAACATAAAATAATATATAGAGAAAATCACCACGCATGCACGCATGTGCACCTTACTAGTATATACAAATATACAAATGTGGTGGATATATACAAATCTGATGGATATATATGGACCTATGGTGCTTCTCTTAATACCTAGAATTCACTAATTATCGAAATATTAAACATAACTAACGGTGCTGAGTTCTAATTGCCACCATTTAGACCAAAATAATTAGGGTAAATTACAAACACCCCCCTGAGGTATGGTCAAATTACAAAAACCCCCCTCTTGTTTGGATAATTACATCTTCCCCTCAACTATGATTTTTTCTTAGACCTCCACCTTTATGGTGCCAAATTCAACATAGTCATCTAGATTCCGTGAAATATGCTCTAGTTTGTACTCTTTTTGTGTAAAAAATACAGTTTTCGATGTACCACAAACTGATATATACAAACTAAAAATCACATATTATGATCATCTTGCTTCATAATGTAGAGTTTGAATGGGATAAAACGGGTACAAAAGTGATAATATTCCATATAATCTCGAAGATTCCACTAAATTTGATGAGTTGAGGGGGTGGTTGTAATTATCCAAACAAGAGGGGTGTTTTTGTAATTTGACCATACCTCAGGGGGGTGTTTGTAATTTACCCAAATAATTACAAAAATCCATATCTACATTACATGAAACTATTGAACTTTGGAGATAAACATGAAACTAAAGCTACTCAGATCATTAAGTCAAATAACCCAAGCTTGAATGGCCTTGCCAGCTTTTCCTAGGTTGACGTTATTAATTGCGATGAGATGATAAAGGAAAAAAAGGAATAAAAAGATTTAAAGATGGAGAAAACCAATCAAGAAAGCAAAACAAATACCAAACATAGCCTACTACATAATTCCAAAAAAGCAAAAAGACCGAGGAAGTAAGCAAAATCGACGGCAACTAACTTTGTTCGAAACAAATTTAAAAGGAGTTTTTGGCCTGAAAGAGAAACTAATAAGCTTTTCAATCAATGGAGAATGATAGAAGCCTTGCTTACTGTTTCGGTTCTTGCATTCAGTATACAATGTATTCTATCCTCATCATCAAATCTAATGTTACGCCTCAGATAATTAGCCCACCTCAATCTGCAGCCCCTCCATGTATTTTCAGACCTGATATATATGACCAACTCAATAAATGAGTAATAACATAAGACAAGGTACATATACATATACACACCCATATTAATCTAGTCCACTTCTCATTCTATTAATGTAAGCTTGTAGCACAGATTTTATTAATGTCAATCGAGTAATATTTGTAAATTCTATGACAAAGCTAATTCACCTCTATATTCTAACAAAAAACTTACTTCCTCAAATATGAGCACACTTCAACATAGTTTTCCATAATAAAGAAAATGACATTAAAAGCCGTACAAAGAAATGATTAAATGCCAATATATACCTGTGGCCGTAGTATTTTGTTGTTGCTCTATGTATTTCAGAGCTTTAACTTTTGACCGGAATGCTCTTGAAACACCCGGTGCGTAGTATCTCTGCATAAAAAAACAAAACATCAATTCTTCATTTACTTTCCATGTTGCACATCAATTGATGATTTATCGTTGGTTAGCCATTTAGTTTTTGGTACCCCTCTTAGTTTGGAAAGAAATTAATTCCTTTCAATGTAACTCATTACAGTAGTAGCTATACCTACTAAAACAAGGAGACGTGGAAAAAATAAAACAAGACAACAACGAAAAGTGAAGGCTAAGAGTATATATATACATATAACAATTAATATACCCTAAATTACCTTGTCTTCGTATCCGGGAAATTTTCCAGTCAACGGCCTTTTGTTTACTCGCTTCACCCATCCTTCGGGCATCCACGAGTCGTCATCCACTTCTGTTTTCTTGGTTGGCTTCTGCACAAAATATTAGATAAAAATTAATACTTCAAAAAGTGAAGCCTCCATTCACAGTTGACAGGTCATTGTTTCCATGTCCAAATCTCTAATTCTATTCAATCGCCGCAAGCAAGAATTAATTAATTTAATACAACCTAGACAGCAGATATATACGCGATAAAATCACACTTGCATGCACGGATAAAATAGCTACAAGAGAAGGCATACCTTTGTTGCACCACCTAATTTTGCTTTTTTCTGCTTTGAAGGTCCACAAGGCATCGCAGAACCTTCTCCGACTCGTTCTCGCTCCTAAATAAGTTGAAAGTACAAAAGTTGATTAAAATTTTGCAAAACCATATATCAAAATCTATGGTAAAAGCATGATAAAGTCCATGATGCAACAAATATATAACAAGATTCCACAATATAGATATATATATATATATATATATATATATATATATATATATATATATATATATATATATATATATATATATATATATATATATATACATATATATACATATAGATATACATATATATACATACATATATACATATATACATATATATACACATATATATACATATATGTGTGTGTGTGTGTGTATATATATAGATAGATATATCATTGGGTTCTGAGGCTTGGATCTAGCTCATCTACTTTACCTCGAGAGGTTGATTTGCTGCGGAAATTCGCAAAACGAGCGCGGGTTGTTGAAGCAGCTGAGGCTCTATGAAGGATGAAGGTGCTACTTCAAATGGAGCTATAATTACTTCATATGGCCAGAAGAGTGATTTAATATCATCTTCTTCTTCTCCAAAAGGTGGCTCTGCCGATGGTTGTCCTTCAACCTACAATCAGTCAAGAACGTACACACGGTGAGCGTATTTCATATAAATCAAAAGCAAGGAAAAAAGCAAACAAAATCATGAGAATAAAGGCAGCATAAGTTGGTTTTCCAATTAGAGTAAACTAAGTTAAAAAAAATCTTCTCTAGCAAGATTAATACCCAAAACCAATACGATTTCGAGATTTAGACAGCTAAGAATCATCGAATTACAGAGAAAAAACACGATAAAAAAATGTCAATTTAGTAACCAGTGTAATATACCAAAACTTTATTTAGTAGGTAATGAAGTATTGTCAATAAACTCCGAAAGAAATCTAAAAGCCTTACACAAATTGAACATTTTCTAATACATCTAGCTTCTAAGCAGTCAAGAGGAGGTTTATGCTAGCACATTTGTAGTAACTACTTCCAATCACAAACAGCATCCCATATTTTGCATTCTCTTAACTCCAATCCTACAAAAACCTATGAAGTATGTTGCATGCTGGGAAAATAAATAATCAAATGAAGAAACAACATCATTCACCAAATGCAAAATGGAACTGCGGCATAAAGGTGTCGTAATCAATGATGTAACTGAGAAATATCAACGAAGATAAACTCCTCATATCTAACACAGATAAGTACCCCCAACAACCCCATACCCCCACCCCCCCCCCCCCCCCCCCCCCCACAAACAACAAGCCCCAGTCACACACACAAAGTCACAAGGTTTTCCCGCATAGCATAAATCAAGAAGGACAAAAATAGATATCCCTCAACCCATACCGGTAACACATAAAACAGTGAAAAAGCAACAATCTTTACACATCAAATCAACATATCCTACAACTTAGAACTGGCAGAGAAAGTTTTCATAACAATCCAGGTGAAACATGAGAACTAGCAACAGAACTCCAAATACCTAACACATATATCAAACAACCCACCCATCCCCACCCCCCACACTACAAAAACAAATGAGAAAGTTTAGCCACAGAACCAGGAGATTCAACAACAAAGCTACAATCTTTACACATCAGACAAAATAAACATCGACCAAAAAACAATCAATCAATCAAGAAAAAATGAAGAACTGAAAATTCAATAATACCTCCTCCATCTCCCGAAGAATAACATCTCTCTCCACGTCCTCTGCGATTGACTCCGGCCATGACATGGCGATCGCATCAGCCAAGCACTCTGGCTCTTTGAACACACTAGTGGAGCAAGGCTCGCTGTTTTCTGCTCTCAACATTTTCAAGGGTTTCAGACAAAGATTTAGGTTTTTTTTATTTTTGTGTTTTTTTTCCTTCTGGTGCAGGATAGATATATAGCTGTAGAAATACACATCTGTCATCGGGAATATATGGAAACTGCATTAATTAGTCCACATCAGGAAATTTTTTTATAAATTTGAAATGGCTCCATTCATCATTTAGAACTCATTTGAAATATTACCGAAAAGGGAGAAGTGAATCAGCTAAACAAGATTCAGCATTTAAATGTTGAATTCCAATTAGTTTTCTGTTTAAAGACAAACATTAAACACCTCCTAAGATGGATTAGATTTTTAGCACATTTACTATTATTTTTGCAAGTGATTATAGTTACGTTTACTAATTTCGCATATTTGCATTATCACCACTTCGTTTACTAGTTAAAGAGTCTATTCACAAGGAAGGGTATGTTTTTTATATCATAGAATATAAGAATTAGTTATTGGAAGAAGTGAAAGATATTTCATGAAACATAAAAGAAGGTGGTGGGAAACATGCAATTCATTTATCTAGATTTCGCTCGAGAATGGACTCCAGGCCAGGTGGAGTCCAAATGCTTTCTTGTCGACAAAATAAAACACGGGGAAAAAACAAAGAAAGAAAAATCGTACGAAGAAAAATAGTCTAAAGGCAAATTGCTGGTCACTTTAAACCCTAGTTCAGGCATTTCCAACCTGCCGAAAAACAAAATTTTAAAATTCAAGTCATGCAACTGGCTTCGGTGAAAATATTTCTTTGCAATATTTCTTTGAAAATATTTCTTTGCAATTTAAAATATAATGGATTTGAAAATATTCCACTCAAAACTCCACATGTAACTCTGTTGGTGCCATGCAAAATGAAGTTAAATTCGAACATGGAATATATAAGAACACAAGCAAAAGAATGTATGATAAATATTGAACTTTCAGCAGGTAAATCGATCCACTCCAGAAACATCACTTTATTTCTACCAACAAAATGATTAACAGTACATGATGGTTTTCGACAAAAGTAGTCAATAGACGATTAAAATTATAATACAGAAAATTTGACGGTTGGACAGGAGAAAATACCGGTGTCGTTCTCGAATTGGCAGATCACTGAAGAAATCATATGTGGTTCCTTAGAGAAAAGGGTACGAGAAAGTCGAAGTTTCTCTGGTGACAAACACCACGCACGCGCGGTATTTCAGCATCAACAGAAAGAGAAAAACAAATATAGCAGCGACAGAAAAAGCTACACAGCAGCAGCAACAGCAGTTCATATTCCGCCGCCTTCGACGGTGCATCCTCGGAGCCATCATCAGCTGAGACACAAAACACCAACATATTCAGCCCAAAATAGAGTAGCTGCAGAGCTATCTTCTCTCTCTAAAAAAAATGATTTATTCCAACTCAATAGGGGAAATGTGTCGAAAATGGTAATAATGTATCTTCACCAGGTGATTTTTAATTTTAATTTGATGATAAGACCCTTTAGTTTCTATGAAATTAGATTTTAAACCATTCAACAATGTTATAATTGTTCAAGAAGTTAAAATGTAGGGTCAAGTAATTTTACGATAACATTTTTACACTCATTCCTCTATAAATAATATAAATTAATAAGATTAAACCTATAAATTTGTTTGTTTTTCAAACAGTTGTTGCTGATCGACAAAGTAATCAAGAGATTTGAAGCGCAAAACTTAAAGAGGCTACCATAAGTCTCATCTAACTTAGATAAGACCTAGATACGATTTTTAATCATCGCTCTAAAACTGCTGTTTATGTTTACTATGTTTACTTTAAAATCAAATCGCAATTAATATCCTTTTAACACGTTTGTTTCTTCCTACCAAAACAAGAACTTCAAAATATTTTTTTTAAAAGATCCAGAATCTTCAATACAAAATTGCTCCCGTAAACCATAATGGTCAAAAATCTATTTGCAGTTTCATAAAAGCAATACATCATATGCAATAAAGTATGCGGCACTTCATTGAATCATAAAGTGAGCGGGCGATATTATTCCAACAAAAATTATGTATAGTTGAAATTTAAAACCTAGGGTTGCCAAAAAATTATGTATAACAAATATTCTCACCAATACAGAACTCAAAGAAGCACAGAAAATGAAAATTATCGACCTTAATCTCCAAAGCATGGCAAAATAATTCACATAATATTTACGTAATGATTAGATTAGATCCATCCTGGCAGCTTACAGAAATAAGCAAATTTGAGCAGCAGAACAGCTAAAAGATGTATGATGTGATAAGACCTTGAGTCCCGCAGTATTAAGTCTTTTCTCCATATCTCGACAAACGTACTTCATTTTTGTTCTTCTACGTGCATTTATTTTGTAATACTTCTACCAAAATTATATCTCTTGTTTTAATCATTAATTGTTATGGATGCATGCAAGTGTATATTTTCTATTTCCATTCAGTTAAATATGGACTTGTTGCATTTTCAAGATAGCACATGTAACTAACATGGAGGATCCAATATGATATTTTGATATTGAAAATTTTACATGTCACCTTACAGACTCGGACTATATAATCTGCAAACCTGACAATCTCAAGCACATCAATTTTACGTGTTACACTTACGTAACATAAGCATTCCAGTGGTACACCCAGTATCATGCACAAGTGCATGTGTGTATATACAGTTACATATATACGTATACGTGTACGTGCATACATACGCATACGCACATGCACGCACGAAGACATAAATATAACATTAAATGAACGACTATTCAGATTCCCCAGAGTCATAATTGTAAATTTAAGCTAAATGAACACGACTAGACTTGCCAATAAATGCAATTTCTTACCTCAAAATATATCCAACCTCCAAAATAACTCTGTGCTTGTCTGGTTGCCCTGGAGAAAAATAATAAGAAACAATAAGCAATAAAGCTATTGAGTTTAATAGTTCAAAAATATTTATGTTTTCATGAAACTTAAAGTTCTTTTCAAGCGATTATCATCGAGTCAAAATAGTTAACATACGGGAGTCAGTAATTGATTCCGACACACTTCTTCAAGTTTTCTTCAAGTTGGTAGTGTTTGTTTGTCTCATGTTCATAAAACAAACTGAACTTCAAATTCAAACTGTTGAAAACTTAAAGACTGGACCACGTTGTCTATATTTATTATGAAGGACACGAGCTCTGTATGCTTGAGCTCCAACAGAATCATAAAGCTCAATCTCAGCACATTTGGTTTGTTAAAATTGGGCTTCTCCGAGCTCTGAGCTCATCAGCATTGATTTTTTTAAATACCTCAAATTTAGTTTATTCATAATTATTTGCATAGAAGTGTTAAGTGCTGTTACTTTATAGAGAGTATGTATATACTTAGAAGTGTATAGTATATCACATTTAAAATAGTTAATCTAATATTGAGATTTATAGTACTGTTGCGCATAAAATTAAAAAAATTAATGACAAGAACTCGTAAGCTTGCTTCCAAAAGTGACACAAACCAATCCCGAGCTAACCTAGAAAACACTGAATTTAGTCAAGTCTTAAAGCAGCCAATTTCAGTCGTTTTGTACAATTGTTAAAACCCAACGAGGAACAAAAAATTCTAAAGGTAGTCCAGAAATAATGTTCCATATGTCGTCAAACTTTGGAGTAGGTGACATAAGTAGTAAGTGCTAAGACCCACCAATCAATAACAATATGCAAGAACAATAACTCGATATTCATTATGTTGAGATTAATTACTAAACCTAGTTAATATGAAAATATGTTTAATCTAAAGATGAAAATGCTTCGTTTATACATAACGAAGAAACCATGTACAATACTATGACGCATTATAAGACATTTAAACTTATTTTAATTTGCAAAGTCATTTGAATAATGAATTAAAATCTCCTAGTTATTATTGCTACTCATTTTCCAATCATCTGCATTACTATGATATTTTGGTATTTTCGAACATCAAATACTACATACAACAAGGACTTACTGAAATTTTTAAATATGACATATTTGAGAATGCAGCAGTAGCTAATCTTGAATTTATTATTGCTACAAACACGTAATGAGTTAAATAATTGAACTATCTTATGCCCTTCCTTAGATTTTCCAATAATCACAAGCTAACCAATTCCTAACCTGACATCATCCATTAAACCTCATAAATGAAAAATTTCATGATTACGTGGACACGCAAATTAAAAGTCATATCAAACAAATCGAATAAGTATGACGACGTGGACAAGCAAATTATTTATGGACTAAATTCCATTTGACCTTGACGGGAAATTATTACGTTCATTTATGCAGCATAATTACTAAAATGCATTCAAACGAACCAAGTGTAGACGTTAATACTGATTCTCTGGCAAACAAATACACGAGAAATACAACTAGTACTCATACAACCTATTTTAAGTTAAAAAAACATATTCATCAATCAATCCATCCTTGAGTAGGTTTAACTAGGTCCAATCAGATCATTGATTGATGTGAAATCATGAAAATCAGAAGATTCCATATGCATGTTCAGTTTTAGCTTACCTAAATACAGAATAAGATTATGTTCTTCCTCCATCAGACCTAAAACTCTCAAGCTATTAGGATTCAAATTACCAAATTACAGCTATCTAACCATTCAAATCATCCATGAAAATCCACTTCATCTCGGGAAAAAAAATAGAAATTAAGTAATTTAAATCCTAATTTCGTAGACAAATTCAGGAATAAGCAAGCAAGCGAATACAATAAATGTGTAACACATCTTAAGAAATCAAACAAGGACAATTTCTCAATCAAGCACGCAATGGTCAGTTTCAGAATACCAGGATTAAAACTGCATAGAAAATGTACCTACACAAATTCTAAGCCGCCGCCGCCGCCGCCGCCGCCGCCGCTCAGCGTAGTGCTTTCAAAATTGCAAGCCGCCGCTCAGCCCAGAATTTGAGCCCTCATCGTGCAATTCACAGAGCGAAACAGGGACAGAGTAAAGTATCGGTGGGCGAGAGAGTGTGGTGTTATGCCAGGTGTTACGAATATGATGTGGGAATTCTTCATGTTCTTCCATCTCTATCAATTAAACTCTGGTATCAAATACCTCTTGTATTGACTTTCTTTTCTTTTCTTTTTCATTTTTATTTTTTCTTTGCCAAAAAATTGTTTGTATCATCAGCGTCTCGGTAAAAATATTGGTGATGTTTGCTTATGTTCAAAAGCCATTTTTGAGTTTTATATTATTCATAATACTGAGATCATATTTATTCAATAACTTTATCCATAAATTTATATTTTTTCTTATTAAATTTCTGTTGAAAGTATACTATTCATATATTAATTCATCGATGTGTACCCTGCTTGAATTACTATGTACCAAATCATAAGGTTTTTCATCAAATATTTTGTTGCTATTAAATATATAAATAATGCTTAATAGGTGACGTAATATTGGAAACTAAATCTGACAATATACGATCTTAGGATATAGATCCCTCATGACAAAACTTATTAAAACTAAATGACAAGTTTAACTAAACATTTGTTTCACATTCTTCATAAATTTTATTTCAAAAATGCCCTCCACACACGAAATATAAAATTTGCACCAAGTAATATTTAAACTGCGTTTATCATTTTTTTATTATGCATTTAACATTTTCATTTTGCATCGAACATTTTTGTTTTTTCAGGTACAACACATTACTCTTTTTTTTCTATTCATTTTCATATTTTTTCAGTATTTTAGGAATCTATTTTTTTCCATTATTTTCTACGTAATATTGACAATTATGAATTTGAAAAAAAAAAATCGGTCTCAATCATGTATAGTCACCCATAGGAAACTGTAGTAATCCGTAGTAACCTGTAGTAATCCATAGACATTTGTGATAGCATATTCTTGAAACCCTACATTTTCCTTTTAACCCTAGCCGCTAGACACCCATAGTAACCATTAGACATCAAATCGAAAATATTCGATTCATCCCACCAAACCCTAGATCCACCCACCAAACTCTAGATCTGCGACGCCAAAGGCCACCCACACCTCTAAGGATACCACCCACCCCATCCACGCCGCCATCACCTACCCCAGCATCACCGCACCACCAACACCATTCTCAAACTCCGAGCGCCGCCGCTGGGCCAGCTTCACCCTCGAAGCCGCCTCCGCTACGCACTCCATTGCCGCTTTAGATCCACCGCCGCCACCATAAATCCGACGTGCCACTGCTACCCACTCCGTCGGTGCCTTCAGATACATCGTCACCATAGATTCATTGTAGCCGCCGCCTTAAGATTCAGTTTCGCCCACTTCGCCGCCGCCACCCCGTTTGCTTCTCCAAACAAAAAACTTGTCCACATGGATAGAGAGAGAGAAAAAAAGAGAGAGAGAGAGAGAGAGAGAGAGAGAGAGAGAGAGAGAGAGAGAGAGAGAGAGAGAGAGAGAGAGAGAGAGAGAGAGAGAGAGAGAGAGAGAGAGAGAGAAAGCCATGGAAAGAAAGGGAGAGAAAAAGAGAGAAAGAAAGAGACGGGAGAGGGAGGGGATAGAGAGAAAGAATGAGGGAATAAGAAATAGAAATAAATTTAATTCAAAAAAACGTGAATGCATATGTAGATTAAAAGATTTAGGTTATAAGGGTAATTTAGGGATAAAAAAATAATTAATGATGTATGTCATATATTGTTTCAAATTAAGAATGTAATTAAAAGATTGGGTTTCGACTTGTTATTTAGTTCAAATTAAGTTTTATTTGAGAGGCTCCTAGCATATTACCCAATTATTTTATTATTATATTTAATAGGGGGAATGTAATTAAATACTATATTTTTATTAAGTTGGGTTTAATTTGTGGAACTAATCAGCGCTGACTTCTACGGCAATTTTTCTTGTCTTTTTTCTTTATACAAAACATTTAAAACTAAAAAATGTTACATAAAGGAGGTATTTATGAAATATTTTTATTAGGGTTTATTAGGGATAACCCCCTTGTTCATATTTTCTAATGAGGTAGATCCAATTTTTTTTTCCACTTTTTGAGATAGACCCAATTTTGCCAACTTGGCAAAATATATTATATAATTTCCCTTTAATACCCTTGTTTATTTTTAAACGGCATTTAATTCCTTTAATACGTGATTTGAGATTTGCTGATACGTTAACTAAAATCACGGAATAATATTACGTGAGATCATTGGCCGTTATACCAAATCGTGTATAATATTTTCGGAGGTTCTCTTTCACCGTTCCAGGGGATTTTTATCTTTGAAGATTTCTGCACCGTCGTGGAAATAGGATCGAATTGAGCGCTCATCTGTTGGACGTTGTTAACCGGGTATGAATGCGTTTTTCGATTTATTTTTCGTTCAATGGCTAGGATCGTCGTGTATGGTGGTTAGAAATTTTAAGAGGTGTGTTGATACTTGATTATATGATGTAGAACGTTTTTTAACAAAATTATTCCGTCATATATACATCGTTAATTTTGGCGGATGATGTTTGTTCGGAAGAGGATTGACAGAGTTAGATAAAGATTGTTCACGCATATTGGACCAGAGTTATTTTATATGAACGTCGTAGTTGGTTTACGTAGTAATTGAAATAACTGTCCGCGGTCGTGGAGTTCATGTGTCTGATCCCGGTCGATAGTTGATTTATTTGTTTATAACAGCGGATTTTAGGACTCTGGGTAGTACATTAAAATATACTTTGTAGTCTTTTTTAAGTTATCGTATGAATTTTGCATTTGAAGTTTATTTTTTATCATATTAATATATTTTTTAGTATTTTGTATTTTTAATGTCGTATTATGATTCAAGGTTTTATCGATGGCGAATTTTGTACGGATTTTGTTGAGATTTGGTGGGTTGGTTGCTATAAAGAGGTGTTCGAACGGGTTTACTCGCGGTTCATTGGTTGCATTTGTTATTTCAAAGTGGCCACAACTCGATGGGTGGGATATAAGCATGACATATAGGCTGGAAGGCGTTGGTGAATGTATCTTGGCTGACGATGAGGACATGATTTCGAGGTTTGGTGGGTTGGTTGCTATAAAGAGGTGTTTACGATGTAATGGCTAGGTAACGTTGGTTAAGTGCTAAACCGTTGTAATACAGTAGTATACTATTATGAATATCATATGATACTACCATTATCATTTTATTATACTATTATGAGATTATTAATGTACTAAAGTTTTTTAACTCGACATATTGGTTTGATTGTGTTATGATGTGTTTTAAGTATTTTATCAAAACCCTAGATTGAAATTATGAGATTATTAATGTACTATTTTATTGGTTATGTTGGAATACTTTACGTTGGTTTTGTTCTCAATGTTCTTGTCATTTCAGTGGTGTATTGTTTGTAACACAATTTCATATCACTACTATAACCGTAATATACTATCATAGCAGATTAATGTACTATATTGAAATTATTAATATATTATGTGGTTGAATAATACGGGATCCATAGTCGATTAACGAGATCAATAGTCGAATTAGATCAATGAGATAGTCTATTACATGATATAAGGAAAATTACCCTAATTGATTAGTATTTCAAACAAACATATTATTCAGTTTCCATTTATATTATTATTTTTTCATATATATTATTATTTACCCTAATCGTTTTCATATAATAAGGAAAATTACCCTAATTGATTAGTATTTCAACCAAACATATTATTCAGTTTCCATATATATTATTATTATTATTATTATTCTAGGGGTTTGATGATTTTTCGGCCCATAGTCGATTAACGAGATCCATAGTAAAATTATACCAGTGGGATAGTCTATTAAATGATATGGGATAGTATATTAACACATATGTAATTCGACTATGCATCTCGTTAATCAACTATGGGCCGAAGAATTATCAAAACCCTATATTTGAGTAATCCTAGATTTGAGTAACCCTAGATTGGAGCAGTGACGGCGGCCCATAGTCGATTAACGAGATCCATAGTCAAATTATATCAGTGGGATAGTTTATTAGTATATTGTCGGTTTCGTTGGGCCAAATTACGTGAGTTTGCCAGAGATTTGCTGCCTAAGTATTTCAAGCACAACAATTTCTCCAGTTTCGTTCGGCAACTGAATACTTACGTGAGCTTTTGCTAATCGAATCCTTCGATCTGTAACGAGGAATTTTGGTTTTTTTTTTTTTTTTGTTTCGTTTATTGATTGAGTTGCTTATCTGATGATTTTTTAGGGATTTGGGAAGGTTATGCCTGATCGGTGGGAGTTCTCCAATGAATGCTTTCGGAAAGACGAGAAAAGGCCGTTGTGCGAAATCCAGCGCCGGAAAATTGCTACGACGCTGCACCACAGCGGACGGTGTCTCCATCGGACTCCGGCGAGGAGCAAGTACTTTCCTCATCTAATTTATCCGGCACCGTCCGCGAGATCCGTATAAATTTCTGGTTTTGAGAGGTTTGCAGATTTTTTGGTAGTGGGTTTGTGGGGATAGTGTTTTAACGGGAAAATAGGGTGGGATTTTATATTATTTCAAAAGGTAAAGTAACGTGATTTGTGGGATTTGATTGAGGGTACTTATGTAATTTAGAAAAGTTTGGGTTTTTATCAAAATGACAAATTTAAATTTGGGTCTACCCCTATTATTTGAATGTCTAATGGGGTTATATCTAATAGACCCTTTTTATTAATGATCTATAGCGAAACATCACACATATAATAAATTCTATTATATGAATTGAATTTTAATTCGAAATATGATAATATCACTTATATGCATTAATATGACAATTAAAAAAAAAAGATATTATAATTTAAATAATCCGACATATGAAAACACCACTTGCAAAACTTTAAAATTTAGAACGTTTTAAAATGAAATGACAAGCCAAACGTGAAAATAAAGAAAAAAAAAACAAAGTAAGCATAAAGATGATAACTACTCCGTTTTCTTTAGCTTAATTTTTTGATCAACTTGCTGGTTGAGTGTTGCAGTGTTGCATCGTCCTCTACCTTTTTGAAAACTCTATCACCCGGTCGCTTTGACGATGGAGTAACATAAAGTACTTTATAATCATTATTCTCGGACAATAAAGACGAATCATGACAGGAAAGATAATTAGACAATAAATATATTGACTACGTACATATTGAATTTATAGCTTTTTTGGAATAACAAATGAACATGTTTAATCTACCTTTGACGATATAACAGGACCACCATTATAATCATTTACACTTGGGAAATGTCCACCCACCATTGTTATGATTCTACGTAAATAAAGTACAAAATTAATATTATATAGTAATTAAGAAATAATAAGTAATAATGCAAATGTTTCAAATGTACATACCTTATTCAATTTATAATGTTCCATAAACGAAGTAATGACAGGATCATCAAAACAAACTTTTTGAACACGGTATATTGAATCTGTTGGATTGTGCACATTCTTTTCCAGAACGTTAAGTTTGAATAACATCATTCTATCAATGAGAGCATCAAGTTCTATTGGATATTCCAGATTGTCTTCTCCCTAATTAGTAGACAACCATGTATATGTATTATAAAAAAAAAACAAAAATCAAAAAATGGAAAATGAATTTAAACAAATGTACGTACGAACATGAAAAAAAAATCACGAATGTTTATTGACTTTTACCCTCTCATGTATACGCTGAATTAATGCATTGACCGAAAGATCCAACATCCAGAGTGTTGAACGACTTTGATTGATTCCTTATATGCGACGCACATACATGGGTCGAAATTAAGGTTAAAATATGCGTTGCAAAGAACACATAGTTTGAACTGAGCGCAAATAACTGTTTTGATCGTCATAAAGTACGAACGACTTTGTATAATAAACTGCATGAAAAATATTAACAAAGTTTATTAAAATTAACAACCCAAAAGAAATAAGTACAAATAGTACTCATATGTATATATAAAAATAATTATGAATATAAAACTATGTATGTATGATTATAATAATCTATAAGAAAGGATAAAAAGAATGTAATATGAAACTGTATAATACAAACATTGTGCAATTTGTAATGGAATGGTGGTTTTGAAAAATGAAATCAATGTGGAGGGGTTTAAATAGTATTGAGCATGAACTTTATTTTATGGAAAAAATAAAGTTTCAAAAGAGTTATATATTAGTAAATGAAATCAAATAACACTAATAAAGGAAACAACCCAAAAAATAAGACGATAACTTCTAGAAAAAAATCTTACAATATAAAAAGAAATTAAATGTAAAGACACGAATGGTATTCTGCCATATTAATTTTTTTTTATTGTTGATTAGATATTTTCCATAAATTAGTCATGGCAATTAAAAAGCAATCATCTTAAATTCCTAATAAATGAAATTTTATAACATAAAATTGGGAAGTTGATTGAAAATTTATGGTAAATAAAGATTTAAAACTCAATATAAAATTTGAAATCCGAAATGTTTAAATTTCAAATTAACATAATCGAATTTAATTTGAAATCTGAAAATAAAAAAAAAATTCAAAATATAATAATGTAATCCGAAAAATTTAAATATCATACTAAAATAGTCGATTTTAATTTGAATTTTGAAAATAAAAAAAAATCAAAATATAATTAATCTATTCCGAAAAAATTAAATTTCAGATTAAAATAATCGATTTTGATTTGAAATATGAAATTAAAAAAAAAATGAAAATATAATAATGTATTAGTACAATCATCGTCCTAATAAAATAAGGTATTAATAAAAATAAATTTATAAATTAATCTGTTATAACCGATTGAACGTATACTACGAAATTCAAATTATTATTAACAAAAAATATTGTAAATTTATTAAATAGTACAATGTAAAAAAAAAATTGTTAATAAATTTTTTTATTGAATGGATATTCTAATATTCTAAAATATTGAGAAAAAACAACTGTATTTCTTTAGTTTAATATTTGAATATTAAAAAATATATTTATTTCTAAAATTTATTTGAATATTCCTAAAATAATTCAGTATCCTGGATTTTTTCAATAAATATATTTTGAAATATTGAAAATATAAACTCGATATGTTTTTTCTTCGAATTTATAGAAGATTAAATTTTGAAATAATATATATACATGTGGTAAATGTTTAAATAAGTGTACAAATGTTAAATAGGAAAGAACTTAAATACATACCAAATTAAAAATGACAACTAACCAATTGAGAATTCCACCTCATCAATTTGACGACAACTAAGAAATTTTGATGAATGACATAGACATTTGCCACGTGTCATTCATATAGGGCATGAATCCTCTTTTTATATTATATATATAAGATTAAATTATTGACAAATGTAATGTAATAAAAAAATAAAATAAAGAAAAAAATTAAAAGGACTTGAACTGAATCCATTTAAATTTTATGATTCGATTTAAATATTTGAATAAAATGTAAATGTAAAAAAATGATTAAATTTTACGATTTACAATTTGATTCTTATGATTTTTACAAATTAATTTTATTACTTATTTACAATAAAATTCAATTACAATGATATTAGTTAAATTATAAATAATTAATCAGATTAATACGCCATCGTTAATGGTTGAGCTTAATCAATTCAAATCTTTGAATAAAACATATGAATTGAAAGAACTTGATCTTAACCGATTCAAATCCTACGAATAACAAATTATTCTTACAATTTTAAAGAGTTATACTTTATTATTTTTATGATAAAATTCAATCAAAATATATTATACTTTAATTATAAATAGTCAATTGGATTAATATGTTTTTGTCAGTAATATCTGCCTTTAATATACTGTCAAACCAAGTATTAAAAGAAAATCACAACATAATATTTTGATTCTACTCATTACCAATAGTTTTATTTAAAGTACCAGAATTAATTGGAATGAGTTATAATGTATATTTTTTCTTAAAATAAACATCATCTATATTATTTTTTTATTATAAATATGTTCTTGTTAACAATTATCCTATAATAAAATAATCAATAATTCTAATAGATTTTGTCAATAATAATCCTATAATAAAATAATCAAGAATTTTACTATATTGTTGTCCATAATAGGAATGAGTTATAATCTATTTTTGTTAAAATAAGATCGAGGTCAAGCCCTCCATATCCTCAGCCTCCGCTTCGCCCCACCACTCCAACATTTTCTCCGATGAAATTGGGTTCAGTTTGTAGCTAAGATTCAAGCTTATGATTCTTCTGCAAAATCCATCAACAACCCGTGAACATCCAAGTAAGTATCCACCCCCGTCGAAAACAGATCTTTTCAGAGAAAACAATCCACGAAAAAAAATATTTTATGCATTTTTTTGGCGTCTTCTCCGGCGTCTTTTGATAGTGGCCCACCATTATGCAAGGTACCCGATGCATTCGGATCCAATCATCTCCGTTGTTTTTTCTGCTTTTTATCATCTTCTCCCACGATGGTTGCGATTAGGGCTTTGGCGGTGGTGGCGATTAGAGCTTTGTCTGGGGTTTAGCAATTTTAAGAGGCTTGCAAAGATTCTAGAATTTGGAAAAGAAGAATTGGCTGGTGCGCAACTAGCAGGGAGAAGTTGACAGTGAAGGGGACGAGAAGAGCGGAAGAGGCGGGTGGTGGAAAGAAGAGGCAACGGCGGCGTGAAGATGTGATTGCCGAAGGTGGTGGTGTGAGTTTGGTTGTGATGATGATTTCAGAGGAAATAAGAATTTTTGGGAAATACGTGATTTTCTCTCTTTCCATTTTTTTTCCTTTTTTTTTCCATAAAATATGTGTGATTTTTCCCCTTTATTTAAGAAATTTTAAAAAATTTGTTCCAAAGTTTTGGATTGATTATATTTAAATTCAATTCGATTTTATATTTGTGAAATTACAATTCAGTCTCCTAATTTTAAGTTTCAGAAGTTAAGTAAAATTGTAATTTTGCCTCTATTATATATTAATTATAATTTTATGTTATTAATTGAAGGGTAGTATAGTCACTTCCTTTTGGCAACATATTTATTTCCACTTGGGCGCAGTGAACTAAATAAAATGCAATATAGGGGATTAATTGCTAATTGTTTTAACATGAGGATTTTTTTCGCCATTAAAGCTTACACAGGGTCTGTGCAAAAAACTCAAGAGAAATATAGAAAAATAGTAGTTTTGAAGAATAAAATTAATAAAGTAATGAAAAAAAAACCGTGTCAAACTTGGTTGAAACAGTCCAACCGTGACCCGGATGCCTATCCGATTTTGTGTCCGATCCGATTCCGACAACATTGCTTTCCATTATCAACAGATGGAAATACGAGTTTTCGATTTATGTTTAATCAATCATATATATAATTTCGTTTAAAATATAACTTGCTAACAAACACTTTGTATTAGCATATCTTTTAAAAAAATATAATTTCAATTTATATTAGCATTACTATTAGTATTAGTTTTAACAGTAGCATATTAGCATTAACATTAGCATTAGCATTAACATATAATTTTCAGATTAGTATTAGTATTAGCATTAGTATTAGTATTAGTATTAGTATTAGTATTAGTGTTAGTGTTAGTGTTAGTATTAGTATTAGTATTAGTATTAGTATTAGTATTAGTATTAGTATTAGTATTAGTATTAGTATTGATATTAGTATTAGTATTGTCGGTTGATAATGTTCCGTAATTGGTTCGTTTCATAAATTACAACATTATTGAAAATCTTTAACTGCATTCTTTTCCGTTTATAATCAACGAGCGTAAGAATTGTGTTTGATTTAGTTTAATTATTTTACAATTACATATCTTCATTTGAGAAAATGTGTCCCCGTGCATCGCACGGGTGAATAGTAGTAATTGTCCTATAATAAAATAACCAAGAATTTTATTATATTGTTGTCCATCATTGGAATGAGTTATTATCTATTTTTGTTAAAATAAATATCATCTACATTATTGTTATAAATATATTATTATCAATAATTTTCCTATATGCAATAATCAATAATTTCAAGACATTCTTTCCAATATTTTTTTCCTATTATTGTATTTATTATTATTATTATTTATAGGTTATTTATATTTAATATATGTTTTGCATTTTTTTGTTTAAATATAAGTTTTGTTGTGAAAATTAGTATTAAGATAACTACTAATGTTTTGAAATATATAATTAAATATGAGAATTTGCACTCTTAATATTCAATAAAAGAAAAAGAAAACGAAAAATCACGATTAGTTCTAGCGATGGAAAATTTCAATTACTCCCCTCTTTTTTCTTTTGCCTTTTCATTTCCCTCTTCTTTTCTTTCCCCTTGCCATTTTCCTCTTCTTTCCTTGCCTTTTAGATTATTATTTTAACAGTATATCTTTTCTTATTTATTTTATATTCAGTATTTAAAATTATGATATTTTAATTCGATAAAACTGAGTGGTACATGTACATTATTATTATTATTATTATTATTATTATTATTATTATTATTATTATTATTATTATTATTATTATTATTATTATTATTATTATTATTATTATTATTATTATTATTATTACTTTTTATAGGTTATTTATATTTAATATATGTTTTGCATATTTTAGTTTAAATATATGTTTTCTTGTGAAAATTAGTATTAAGATAACTACTAGTATCTTGAATTATATAATTAAATGTGAAAATTTGCGCTCCTAATATTTAGTAAAAGAAAAAGAAAACGAAAAATCAGGATTGCTACTAGCAGTGTAAAATTTTCATTTCCTCCCTCTTTTTTCCTTTACCTTTTCATTTCCCTCTTCTTTTCCCGTTTTCATTTCCCTCTTCTTTCCTTGCCCTTTTAGATTTTTATTTTATATGTATTTATTTATTCTTATTTACTTTATATTCAGTATTTAAAACTAAAATATTTTAATTCCATAAAATTGAATAGTACATGTGCAGATGTTGTTAATTAAACATAATAAAATATTGAAAGTTAAATATTTTTTTAAATTAATATTAAAGACTTTATTTTAAGGGAGTTATTTTATAATTTTAATTGTATTTCGTTTCTTATTTACTTTATGTCCAGTATTTAAAAATATGATATTTTAATTCCATAAAACTTAATTGTACATGTACAGATGTTGTCGATTAAAAATAATAAAAAATTAGAAGTTAAATAATTTTTTAAATTAATATTAAAGCAAAAATGCTTATTTATTTCTTTTAATACCTTGTAAAATATTTTTAATTGTTTTTTTAATTTTGAAATTATATAAATGTCAAAAACTCCATTTTAAGTAATTTTCAAGTTTTTATTATTTTAAAAATAGTTATCACAACATATTTGTAATAAAACTACACTGGCACTTGTATAGAATACAAATATTATAATATTAATATATATAGTTTAATTTATAGAACAAATTTCACGAACAAGCTTTAATTGAAAAGAAAACAAAATTATTTCACATACTCCATATTGATGCTAACTCGAGTAGGAAAATAAAAAAAAAGATATTATTTTAATTATAGATAGTTAATTTATTGGACGAATGGCAAATAAGCCCATGACAAGGGACTTAAATGCACATTGGTCCAAAGAAAACAGTATTTCAAAGAAACTCATCACCATGTCTTTCGTTTAAAGTGAAATGCTTTTTACGGTTTGAAAATTGTTATTTATGGTTCATAACAAAAAACACTTTATCTCTCTAAAACTCCAAAACCTCCCAAAAAAAAACCCAAAAACCCCCAAACTGCAAATAGCAAAAAAAAAAAAAAAAAAAATCGAAAATTCAAAATCAAGCTTGAAGAAGGGTTGGGCTTCAATTTTCTGACGTAATTTCGACTCCTTTATGTGTAATATGCATTGGGTAGGTCGATTACGGAACCAATTTCAAGTTAAAATGCCCTATAAATCGATTTGTAGGGATTTTTATTTTCGCACATACATGGTAGAACGCCCAAGGCGGGCGCCCAGGGCGTGTACGAACGAACGCCCGTCCGGGTGTTCGTACACGTCCTGGGAGCCCGACTTGGGCGTTCAATTAAGGTGTAGCCGCCTGGTTTGGGCGTTCAATTTAGTGTTTTGAACTGTAAATAGCAATTTTCAAACCGTAAAAAGCAAGTCCCAGTTTAAAATACCCTCCATAATATAATTCTTATCAATTCCATTCATTATGCGCTTACTTCCTTAATATTACACATTGGCCCCAGATTTAAACAAATATATCACAAAAGCCCAATTTTAATAATTTTTTGAAAAAATATTTTTTTTCCAGAAAATAATTTTTTTTCTGAAATTTATTTTCCCGGCCTGATTCCGGCATTGACTTTTTATTTTATTTATTTATTTATTTATTTTCGAAAACTTCTTTTTTTCTGAATTTTTTTTCCGGCCGGTCTCCGGCGTCGACTTTTTTTTTTGAAATTTTGTTTTTTCTTAAAAAAAAATATTTTAAGTAATATTACTGTCTTGGCTGCTAAATTACTGTGTCAGACAGTAATAGTACTATCTAGGACAGTAATATTATGAATATTATTTTTCCGAACAGTAATATTACTAATATTACTGTCCCAAATAGTAATATTATTGCATGAGATAGTAATATTACGGTCAAAGACAGTAATATTACAGTCGAAGACAATAAAAATGCAGGCGAAGACGATAAAATTAATTAATACAGTAATATTAGTGTCTGGGACAGTTAATTTACTGTTGGAGACAGTAATTTAGCAGCCAAAACAATAATATTAATTAAAATATTTTTTTAAGAAAAAACAAATTAAAAAAAAAGTCAATTAACAGTTTAATTACTGTCTCTGACAGTTAAAGAACTGGTGGAGACAGTAATTTAGCACCCAAGACAGTAATTTAATTAAAATATTTTTTTAAGAAAAAAAAGTCAATTAACAGCTAAATTATTGTCTCCGACAGTTAAATAACTGGTGGAGACAGTAATTTAGCAGCCAAGACAGTAATATTAATTAAAAAAATTAAGAAAAAAAAACCAATTAACAGTTAAATTGCTGTCTCCGACAGTTAAATAACTGCTGGAGACAGTAATTTAGTAGCCAAGACAGTAATATTAATGAAAATATATTTTTTTTAAATTATAAAAAAAAGTCAACGCTCGAGACCCGGCGGTCAACGGCGGTTGACCTACCGGAAAAAAAATTCAGAAAAAAAAAAAAGTTAAGAAAAAAAGAAGAAAAAAATCAACACCGGAGACCGGCGGTCTCCGGCGGTGGCGGGTTAAAATTGAAATTAGGGTTAAAATTGATTAATTGGTGAAATTGGGCTAAAGTGGGGGTGTTGGAGTTGAATTAGGTTTCAATGAATTGAGGGTAATATATATATATATATATATATATATATATATATATATATATATATATATATATATATATATATATATATATATATATATATATATATATATATATATATATATATATATATATATATATATATATATAAAAGGATTTTCCTTATTTGCAAGTAAGTTTGAATGAGCTGAATTTATTTGAAAGACAAAAAAGTTGGATGTCCCTCTTTTAATTAAGTGCCTTTGTCATGGGCCTATTTGCCATTTGCCCTAATTTATTTTACTCATCATCTATAGTTGTATTTTAAGGAGCTTAAAATGTAGGTCCCTAGTAACAAAACTTATTAGAACTAAATGACATGACTAACTAAACATTTTTTTCACATCTTTTGTACAATTCATTTAAAAAATGCCCCTCCACTCACAAACTCGAAATTTGCATAAAGTAAATTCAAACTATGTTTATTATTTTATTTATTATGCATTTAATATTTTCATATTTCCATCTAATATTGTTTTTTCTACAAATATCTGTTTGTCTTTTTTCTTTTCCTTTTTTTACATAATACTGGAAATTACAAAAAATAAAAATAAAAAGGACATTATTTTTTCATTTTTTAAAATTCAATTTATATATATTTCAATATGTCTGTAGTAGACTATGATATACTACGGCGTACTATAGTATACTATCCGAAACCTAGCTGCCACCGCAGCACCCGCAACCATAATCACCTAGCAATTTTGAAAAAATCTAGATCTGCCATCTTTTAACCGAATCCAAGCAAAATCTCTTAAAAAAAAAAAAAAATAATCATATGCAATTAGTCAAAATATGCTTTTAATAACATCCTCACCATAACCACAACCCCCAGCCGATGCCGCCTTCACCACGATTCTACCAGCCGCTCCCGCTCATGCTCTTTCTGCTGCCGCCACTAGTTTCATGCTACTAGTGGAGAAATCGAGAGACATGGAGAGGTGAGAGAGAGAAGAAAAGCGAGAGAGAAAGCGAGATACTGAGAAAACGTGAGAGAGATGGAGAGAGTGAGCACGTGATAGAGAGAGCTTGAGAGAGAGTGATAGAGAATGTGAGAGAGAGAAAACAAAACGAAGAGAAATAAATTTGAATTGAAGAAGCGTGAATGTATAGATTAGAGAATTTAGTGCATAAGGGTAATATTGAGATAAAAAAAAACTTAGGGATGTAGCTCATATATTATTTCAAACTAAGGATTTAATTAAAATATTGAATTTTAACTTGCCAATTAGTTCAAATTAATTTTAACATAGCATATTACCTCTTATTTTAAAGTAGGAAAATTAATTGAAATATGTTAAAATAAACCTCATCTATATTTTTGTTATAAATATGTTCTTGTCAATAATTGTCCTATAATAAAATAATCAATAATTTTTAATAAGTTCTTGTCAATAATTGAGGTAAATCGATTCAAATTAATTGAAATGAGTTATAATCTATTTTTTCTTAAATAATCATTTATTTTATTTTTCATTCGAATTTTTCACACTATCGATTTTAATAACATAAGTGAGTTTCTACTAATTCATGCATTTGTTATATACTGAATTGATTCAATACATTCTCTATATTTTTTAATTGCGGAGATTATACTGAATATAATATAATAATTAATAATAGATGTTTGAAAGTATTAAACCGCGATTCTTTATATATTTCAAAATTTAATATCTTACATTTGTTAATTTTTAACATTATTTAATAATAATGAATATGGAAATTCATAATTTATTTAACATTATTTATATCGATTAAATCATTTTACACAGAAATATTATATTATATATATTTATTGCTAGATATTGAATGCATACTTGCTTTGTCTCAGTGGTTGTACTACTGTTCCCTTGTAACAGGCCAAGTTTGACCCTTAATTGAAGCATTTTTGGGGAAACACTGACCAATTAAATTTGAGTCTGTGGGTCGGGTCCAACGGGAGGACCAGTCGGAGTGGCTCAGGGTCAGCGGTCAACGGGGTGGTTGTCGCGTCTGGGTCGGGTCCGGTAATTCCTTTAAAGGCTGTAAAAAGATACCTAAGGTAATAAAACATTTCAATAAACATTATTACTTTTTATTTTTTAATATCAAATCTAAAATAATAAGGAAATTTAGCTCAATACATAAATAAAAATTAAAATATTTATTTCTTTCTGGACACATGGTGGTCATTGAGACCCCATCCGACTTCGGTGGATTTTAAGGATTGGACGCTAGAAAGGCCCAACCAACTACCACTTAAATGCCTCCATTAGAGTGAAGTATTTTGACTTGTGGGAATCAAAATGGTAGTTTTATAATTTGACACTTCGTTCGATTCTTCCATTGAAGTTGCTCTGAAGGAAAGAAAAATTCTATCTAAACAAAAAATGAGTATGTCTAGGGTGAGATACCCTGTATTATAAACTCATATTAGATATACTCCAAACACCGTTAATTTTGTAAGATTAGATCTCAACCATATGAAAATTACATGGATGATGTTACAATAATGAATCATTACTGGGGATTGAACTTGAGATATTTTAGTACATTCAACATCCTTAAGAGTTGAGGCACATTAAGAGTGTGTTTGGCTAAGCTTATTTTAAACAGCTGATAAGCTTTTACGTCTGATAAGATGTTTTTAGAGGTGATAAGCTGTTACATCTTATTTTTAGGATTAATTTTTAGAGTGTTTGGATAATGAGTTTATTTCCTGTTTTTACTCATTATAAGATCTTATTTGGTCTCTAACATACCAAACACTTTGGAAGAGCTTATAAGCTCTAAAACATCTTATAAGCTCATTTTAACATCTTATAAGCTTAGCCAAACACCCTCTAACTCATTAAAATATATCTAACAATTATTTTATATTGACAAGACACAACGTAAAGCGACATTATGTATAAGTATTTAACTAATGTTAAATAAAATATTAGTTGTGACATTCATTATTACTAAATATGTTACATAAATTATTAACAAATTTAATATAATAAAGATTAAAAAATATAAAAAAATACAGTTCGATACATGGGTATTAAAATATTTAGAGATTTGAATTGATTAAGCTCAACTATTGATAATAACGTATTAATCGAATTAACTATTTGTAGTTAAAGTGTAATATATTTTAAATTCAATTTTATCCCAAAAAAAGAATAAATATTAATTCCTAAAATACGTAAGAATCAAACCGGAAGATTTAATCAAAACGTAAGATATGAATCAATTAAGCGCAAGTTCATTCACTTTTTAAATATTTTTCAAATATTTGAATCGATTAAGTTCAACCATTGACAAGAACGTATTATCGAGTTAACTATTTATAATTAAAGTCTAATATCGTTTTAATTCAATATTAACAAAAAAAAAATGAATTTAATTTGTAAAAATCGTAAGAATCAAATTGTAAATCATAAGAATTAATCTAACCGTAATATTTGAATCAATTAAATATTATGATTTACGATTTGGTACTGATGATTTTTACAAATTAACTTTTATGATTTTTATATAAAATTCAATAAAAAAATATATTAAACTTTAACTGGTTAATTCGGTTAATACGCTATTGTAAATTGTTGTGTTTAACCAATTTAAGTATTTGAACATTGTCTATGAATTGAAATGACTTAGGCTTAATCGATTTAAATATTTGAATATTGTTTTTGAATTGAAAACAAATCTTAATTGATTCAAGTCTTACGATTTAAGATTCGATTCAAACTTCAAATTCTTTCAATTTTTTTTTTAAATTACACAAGTTGATCTATAATTCTTTATATTTTTAGAATTTATTATTTATAAATTTGTTAACAGTGGAGATTTTTAATATATAATAATATATATGAGAATTAGTAATTTATTTAACATTATTTATATAAGTTTTATAATCATTATACATTAGAAATTCGTATATTACATAATTTTTGAATAATGTGGTGTGGCCTAAGGGCTCATTTGGTACAAATGGCGAGAATGCATTGGATAGACAACATTATGATTTGTTGACTATATTACAAATAATGCTTGTGTATATTGTGTTTGGTACAATAGAGTACAACTATTGATATTCTCACTATATTCTATATTTTGTTTGGTTAAATTTGTTGAATGGATGATTAGATTTTTATTTTCCAAGTTTGTCCCTCATATTTTTCATATACTAATATTACATATTTCATAAAATAAAATAAGAGAAAATAGTGGTAATTCTTTTACCATTTAAACAAACATTACTCAATTCTATTTTCTCCACAAAGATCTTCTATCTTCTCAATTTTTTTTTTACTTTTTTTTAGGAATCTTTTTTCTCATCTAATGTTCTTTAACATTAAAGTAGCAATTTATATGCTATGAATTAATAATTTAGTGACTGTCAAATACTAATACAATTAAATTATTTCTATGTCAAATATTTGATTTTTTTTTTAATTTCTATATCATAATCAAATAAAAGAAAACATAGTATGGTATATTTTTATTAGACCATTTTCTACTAATAAGATTAAATTATTTCTATATGACAATAGAAATTGAGCAATATTGTAAAATATCTATACTATTATTACTAGAAAATGAAAAGATAAAAAAAGAAGAAAAAAAAGGTAATTTTGTGGGACTGCAAGAAAATTTCAACCACTCTCGTTGAGTGCTACAGGAAAGTTGAAATTTAATATTGGGAAACTTTCAAAAACAAAGTTATGGCAAAAAGCAATGACAAATACAACTATATTATTCTTAGAATCTCATTCCATAATGAAAATCTTGAAATTTTGAGATTAAAGCTGGTGATGGTGTATAAGAAAAGCAATATTGAACTATCAAACAAGCCATCCAATACTCCCATACAAATGTAAGATGAGTCTTTCTTCCATCAATTCACCTCCCCGTTCCTTACAGGAGTCCCTCTTTTATACAATTTCATGGACTAAAGAAATGGATAAACTCTTTGTTCAAACATTAAAAGCTGAATCGATGAAAAATGCTGCCTGTATAACTACCAATTCACATGCTATTTCTATGGCACGGTGCATTGTAAACATCGACTTAGGTACAAACATCTCACACGAGACTAGCATGGCAATGTTTAATAAGTTAAAAACCAGGTACTCTATTTTTCACCACGTTATTTCTACATCCGGGTTTGGGATAAAACGACAAATGTTGTTAAATACAAATAATAACCATTTTAAGCACCAATTATCGTTAAAACACACCAAAAGTTCCAATTAAAAGGTACAATTAAGTGTATAAATATACACTTAACAGTCGCCAATGGCCCTTCTTTCCACAATGATGGCAAGCGTCATCAACTTGCTTGGTGACTTTATCCTTCTTCACTCCGCTCGACTCACCCTTCTCAAGTTTCTTGCTCGGGCCGAAACTCCTTTCCTTCCTTTTCTTCTGGAAAGAACCTTTCTTCGCAGAAGGAGCAACTAGGAGAACATATTTCTCCTTCTTGATCGTGGACTCATAGCTGACCAACATGTTCAACAACTCATCCAATGGTGGATCGAGCTTGTTCATGTTGAAGTTCACTATGAACGATTCATAAGAACTAGGAAGGGACAGTAGGATCAAATCCACCGAGAGCTCGGCCTGGAGGGTGACATCAAGGCTCACCAACTTCTCAAGGAGAGTGACCATCTTGAGACCGTGCTCGTGGACCGAAGCCCCTTCATGCAGCCTCATGGTGATTAATTCCTTGGTAGCTGAGTACCTCGATGCCCTAGTATTCTCACTGTACATGCTTTCAAGATGATGCTTGATATCATAAGCATGCACATGAGACTCAAACTTCCTCGCGAGCTCTGGCACCATGGATGCTAGCATGTAGCACCTCGTATGGAGGTCGTCCTTCTTCCATGCCTCGAAAGTGGCAGTCTCGTCGGCAGTAGCAGTCGCAGGGAGAGTAGAGGGGGGGCGTTCATTGAGCACACAGAGACGCTCCTCGACTTGGAGCACAAGTTTCAGATTGCGAAGCCAATCCAGATAGTTTGGACCGGTGAGTTTGTTTTGGTCGAGGATAGAGGAAAGGGGATGTTTGGACATTGTTGCTGAGAAAATTTTAAGAATACAATAATTAGAGTTTATTTCGTAATAATCGTAACAATTAAAATTTTGGACTTTTATATTTTAATTGTTCTCCCACTAATTTTATCGAATTCCACCACCCTCTAGCAGACAATCGAGAAAACTTATTTTTCTTTAATGGGATTTAGGTCCAATAGCACTAATGTAACCCGTAGTTAATCTATCCCGATTACATAAGCCTAAAGGTAGAGTACTATCAATCACATCACTATGTGACCCTAAAGTTTGATTTACCTCACACTTGATAATGACCTAAGTTAATCTAGCGAATATCAAAATCTTCGCGTGTCAAGTCTAGCCTACCAATATGAGATGTCATAGATCCAACTATATCAAATTAATGCAATCCCTAGTTAATCTAGCCGACCACATTAATCCAATAGAATATTATCTATGACCGTATCTCCATCTAATGTCAATTAAATTACAGCTTATCCCATAATAGCACTCCCCGCTAACACGGCTTACTGCACTATTTTGAGAGGCTACACATAATTTAATTGTTGATAGAAGGAAAGAAAAATTCAACAATTTGGTTTTTCTTTATAGCTTGATAATTATTCTTGATTAAGAATGAGGGATTTTATTTATTAAATCTTATTAGCTCATCGGAAGTATTAGGTTATGATCGTTTGTGATTCCTACAACTATGTTCTCTAGGTATGTGGAAACGCATATTGATCCTAAAAGAGACATACGATCATCATCGTACTTAATTACAATCATTCATCTCATGACTTAATTAATTAATACGATTAATTGCAAATATAATTAACGGACTCCCTTCATTCATAAATCAATCAAATAAGAATGAAGTTCATTAATTATTTGCCATTTAATTTGTGTTCCATTAATTAAACTAATTTAACGATTAAATTAAATAATTAATCCAACACTATTCTTTGAATTCAAATTAAATTAATGGATCAATTATCTAGTTGTGTTTAATTGATAAAAAATTTCAAAAATTAAAAATCAATTAATTCTAATATTAATATCAGAAATTCAATAATTTTTTTTTTTTGTGTGTGTGCTGACCAAACCGGTCAGACCGGTCCGACCGGACCGGTTCGGTCAGCTGAAGGCCGATAAAAACAGCAGAAAAAATCAGCATTAAAAATGCAGGAAAAATCCGAATATTTCAAAAAAAAATTTATATCTTCTGAAAATATTCAAAATATTTAATTAATATTAAACCACCCAATTTGATAACACCAAAAATTCAACAAATCGAAGCATGCTTTCGAAAGCGATAAACACGTTGACAAATAAACGATTAACATGTGGCTCTGATACCACTGTTGGGGATCGAGCATGTATACGCAGCGGAATATAAATTTTTTTAGATCAAACTAGTTTCGATTACATGCATGAACTAATCACATAGTCAACGTACCTTAACCCTTCCGCCATACACATGCTAATTATCGATTTTTATCAAAACATGTAAAACCGAAAAATATAAAACATGCTTGTTCATCATATTGCAAAATCGAAACACGTAATCACATATTACTCATGTTCGTAAATTATAGTTCATACAAACGTATTCGAATCAATTTTACGAAAGTTCCGATTTAATTACCTCTTGTAGCGTGAGATTTCGACGAATCGGAATCCGAACTCAAACCCGTACAAGCTGCGTTATACCACTCCTAAGGGCTGCAGGAATACCACCAAACGGCAGCTGGTCCGACGGTGAGGCGACGGCGGCGCGTGCGAGTCAGCGGCGGCGGCGCGTGGGCGAAGCAGCGGCGCGTGGGGCGGTGCAGCGGCGGTGCAACGATGCCTTCGGGGCTGCAGCTCCTCTCCAATCAGGTTTCACCTCGAATAAACCGATCTCCCCCTACTATAGCACTAGATACAACGGGGTTAGATAACAAGGGAAATACGAGAGAAAGAGAAGAGAAAACCGGCGGGCTTTCAGCGGCGAACGGCGCCGGTGCGGCGGGGCAGCGGCGACCGAGAGGCTTGGGCGGCTAGGGCTGGACGGCTAGGGTTTTTGGGAGTAAAAATCTGAACTCAAACTCTTGTTTGAGGTCTATTTATACTAGGGTTCTCAACCCTTGTGGGCTTAAGTCATTGGGCTTAACCCACTGATGCATTAAGCCCATTCCCTCGTCGGCCTCGTTTCTAGCAAACGATCGTTCACAAAATTATAACAAAATTATATTTGTGACGAGCTTAAAGTCCTCGTCGATACGAGTGCCTCTTCGAAATTTCCAATTTCCAAAAGTGGAAACTTCCACTTCAGTGGACCTGTTAAATCGGGAAACTTCCCAATTTAGAAAGTTCACTAAATTCCGCATGTCTCTTTCTCTACGTTAATTCCGACTCGTAATCCACAATCACGAATCTTGGATTCAATCATATTGACCTCCAACTTTGCAAAGATTAACATCTTAACCTATGCTCATTGTTATCAAGGATCCGTATTATACGAGAAGTGTGACCCTCAATGGTTCAGGTGTATGCTAGCCGTGGGCTCACAACTCTTTGTGATTCGAACAACACATTGTTCTTATACGAACTCCTCCCAAGAGTCCCGATTAGAGTAAAACTCATTTTACTTAATCGCCGATCAAATGAGTGCTCAACGAATCAAGATTGGCGTCTAGCAACTACGCATCATGATTCCCTAGATACAAGTGAAGTGCCTGCAAGAACCTTATGATATAGTTAGCGTACAGTACGATCCCTTCGCAGCACATGTCCCGATTGAACTAGAGGCATTGGTTCACCGAGACCTCTTATAAAGTTCAATAACCGTGCGAACGTTCTAGGTATTAAAAATCCGTTCGTGTGTGACTTAGGGAAACACATTTCTCTAATCACCCCACTATCAACTCTGGCCAGAGATTCCTTGGATTATAAACCGTTGGAACACACAGGACATCCATGACTACTCAAGCGCTCGAATCCCCTACTACAATGCACATACTTTACACTAGATTTCGGATTGCACGAACGTTGGCCCTTGGAGTGGTCCGCTGTGGGACTCAGGGACATGTCACGATACAATCGGTCCTCTAGTGAAGTCACGGTGATGTCTGGGTCTTAAGGACTAATCGTGTACAACTATATCTTAGAAACCTATTACTCGATGAATGAGAACCACTTATAGATTTCTAGGGCGAGGGAGTTCAGTGAACTCATCTAGTATGAGCACCCACTCAAGTATGGCGATGTCACAACACCGAGGACTGATGAGACGCAGTACACATACACTAAGTTCTAGTCTGAAAAAGGAAAGGCCGGTATCCTCATTATTGGCGTAACCCATAGACTAGGAACAAGGTTTAACAGTTACATTACATTGCTAAGTTATCTCATGATTCTACTAGATCAACTCACAGTAATAGAGTAACTCGTTAGGACTATATCTATGCTACTTGCATGGGATAAGAGATATAGAATGCCAAATGAAATATTTTATTATTACGAACGAAAAACGATTGTTTTATTACAAGATAAAAAGAAAGACCACAGCCACAAGTTGGCTTGTTGGTCACCTACTTTAACAATCTCCCACTTGACCTAAAGCCAACTACTCATAAATCTAAGTCCTATCGACTCTTGATGTTTCTCGTGGACTGATCCTGACAATGGCTTGGTCAAGGGATCTGCAATATTGTCCTCCGAGGTGACTCTGTCTATTTTGACTTCACCTCTCTCTATGATCTCTCGGATCACATGGTATTTTCTCAACACGTGCTTCAACTTCTGATGAGCTCTTGGTTCCTTAGCTTGCGCTACGGCTCCGTTGTTATCACAGTACAGCTGTAATGGATCGCTAGCATTCGGAAATACACCCAACTCTTGGATGAATTTCCTAATCCATGACCCTTCCTTTGAAGCATCTGATGCTGCAATATATTCAGCCTCGGTGGTGGAATCAGCCGTCGTGTCTTGTTTGGAACTCTTCCAACACACGGCACCCCCGTTGACTTTGAATATATACCCCGAGTTTGACTTCGAGTCATCCACGTCCGATTGAAAACTAGAATCCGTGAAGCCTTCTAATTTCAACTCGGTATCCCCATAGACCAAAAACAAATCTCGAGTTCTTCGCAAGTACTTGAGAATGTCCTTCACAGCCTTCCAATGGGCTGGGCCGGGGTCGGACTGATATCTGCTTGTGACGCTCACAGCATACGCAATATCAGGTCGTGTACATAGCATGCCATACATTATGCTTCCTATAGCGGATGCATAAGGTGTCCTTTTCATCTCCTCGATTTCCTTTTGCGTTTGAGGACGCATGGATTTCGAGAGACGAACCCCATGGGACATTGGCAAGAATCCCTTCTTGGATTCTTCCATGCTAAACCGTTTAAGAACGGTGTCTATGTATGGATTGGGACAAGCCAAGTAATCTCCTCGATCTATCTCTATAGATCCGTATTCCCAATACGTAGGATGCTTCTCCCAAATCCTTCATCGAGAAACGTGTGGATAACCATACTTTAGTTGACTGTAACATCCCTACATCATTCCCCATGAGTAGTATGTCATCAACATAAAGTACAAGGAAAGTCACTGCACTCCCACTAACCTTCTTGTAGACACAAGGTTCCTCCGGGTTTTTCACAAATTCAAACTCTTTGATAGTTGTGTCGAACCTTTTGTTCCAACTACGGGATGCTTGTTTCAATCCATAAATGGATCGCTGGAGTTTGCAAACCTTTTGCTCATCTCCAGAAGATATGAAGCCTTCCGGCTGCGCCATGTAAATTTCTTCCTCAATGTCCCCATTAAGGAAAGCGGTCTTCACATCCATTTGCCATATCTCGTAGTCATACCACGCAGAGATGGCTAGCAAAATCCTAATGGACTTAAGCATAGCAACTGGAGAGAAGGTTTCCTCATAGTCAACTCCTTGCTTTTGAGTATAACCCTTCGCTACCAATCTAGCCTTGTAGGTCGATACCTTTCCATCTACTCCAATTTTCTTCTTATAGATCCACTTGCAGCCTATGGGAACGATTCCCTCGGGTGGATCTACCAAGGTCCATACCTTGTTGGAGTACATAGAGTCCATTTCGGATTTCATGGCATTAAGCCAATGTCCCTTGTATGTATCCGATACAGCTTCGTTGAAAGTTCTAGGATCACATCCTTGGTCAACTTCATCAACGAGGAATAACCTATCGGGCGCTCTCCGAACTCTTTCGGATCTACGGAGCGACGGTTCAGGAGGTATATTAGTGGTTTGTTGAATTGGTTCATTATCTGATTGTTGTGCTTGAACATCAGATTGTGGTTCTCGAACTTCTTCGACATCAACTACACTGCCCTTTCTATCCGATAGAAATTCCTTCTCAAGGAACACGACATTTCTCGAGACGAATACCTTTGCCTCGGAAACATAGTAGAATTCGTATCCCATGGAATCCTCGGGATACCCCACAAAATAGCATAAGTCGGATTTTCTATCCAACTTATCTCCCACTAGCCGCTTCACGTAAGCGGGACAACCCCATATCCTAATATGTTTAAACGTGGGTTTCCTGGAGTGCCAAAGTTCATAAGGTGTGGAGTTAACTGCTTTGGTATTAACTCTATTCAGCAAATACACGGCAGTTAGGAGTGCATGACCCCACAGGTATGCCGGTAGCTCGGTGAACCCCATCATAGATCGAACCATGTCTAACAGTGTTCGATTCCGACGTTCGGAAACTCCATTAAGTTGAGGAGTTCCAGGAGGAGTCCATTGAGACAGAATCCCATTCTCTTTAAGATAGTCTATAAACTTAGTATTTAAGTATTCGCCACCACGATCGGATCGTAGTTTCTTAATACGTCTACCGAGTTGGTTTTCTACTTGGTGTCTAAAATCATTGAACTTTTCAAAAGTTTCAGACTTATACTTCATTAAGTACACGGAACCATACTTAGAATAATCGTCGGTAAAGGTAACGAAGTAGTTAAAACCACCCCTAGCACTAACGATTAGTGGACCACACACGTCTGAATGGATCAAATCCAAAAGACCCTCGGCTCGTTCCATCTTCCCTTTGAAGGGAGTTTTGGTCATTTTTCCTTTAAGGCAGGATACACAAGTTTGAAGTGATTTCACGTCCTCCAAGGAGAACAATCCTTCACTTACAAATTCGTTCATCCTTCTCAAGGAAAAATGACCCAGTCGAGTGTGCCAAAGTTGTGCGGGGTTAAGACTTATATCTTTTCGTTTTGCTAATATAACGTTAATTGGTATTTCACTTGGCTTTAGTTCATATAAGTTGTTTATAAGTTGTCCCTTACAAATCATAGTTTGATCCTTTTGTATAATGCAAATCGAATTTCCAAAAACAAAAGTAAAACCTTCATTATCCAAAACAGGAATAGAAATAAGGTTTCGAATAAGTGACGCAACAAATAAACAATTGTTCAAAACAATGGAAAAACTAGAATCCAAAACAGAAAGATAAATCGTCCCAATGGCTTCAGCAACAACCCTTGCTCTGTTGCCCATTCTTAGGTAGGTCTCACCCACATTAAGCCTCCTACTTCTTGTCATGAGCTGCAAATCATTACAAAGATGTGAGCCACAACCAGTATCCAATACCCAAGAAGAAGATTTAATGGACAAATTAACTTCAATTAAATACGTACCCTTTTCAGAACGTTTCTGATCGAGGTAAGCCTTGCAGTTGCGTCGCTGTTGGGTGCTAAATACCAACACGCAAGTGCACGTATCGCAAACAAGTAGTAAAGTGGACTCGTGAGAGCCGGATGTCGATCCCACAGGGAATACGCAAATTATTTAATCCTAAGTACCAAATTTTAACAATTACGATTTTTATCCAGCCTACGCAAGTTTGTCAAATTAAATCAACTAAACAATTAAACTAATTAAGAAAACAATTAATCACGAGAAAATATCAATATAAAACGGATTTAGGATTTTATCTTCCCCCTATGCGATAATTCCCGATTATTAACCCAAGACACGAAATTACTCATAACCAGTTGTCGCATGTATTATGAGTCTATTATTCATAAAAGATTCACTATATGTCTATGCAAACCTAGTATGAATAAAGCATTAAATACCAAGTCTCGTAAACGGCTACCTAAGGTATTATCTGTATGTCTACGATAATACATGCAATTAACACACTCATCCGGCGAAAACTACTCGAAGGCTCTTCTATCCCTGTTCTAATTATTAAAACGATCTGTCAATCAATTCTAACAATAACCAATAGCAACATAAATTAGCTACGTTCATGCGCTAAATAAGATCAAAATAGAAGAAATAATCGAAGAATTATACTTGCATAAAAGTAGAAAAAGAGGTTCGAATTACCACATAGGGTTCCAACAAAATCCTAGAATAAAAACTTAGCTACTCATGTTCTCTACGAAAAACATAATAAAGATACGAAAAAACATAAAAGCTATGAATAAAAATAAAAGAGGAGAACTATGATGAAGATTCGTCAAGTCTTCGTCTTCGTTCTTGTTCTCATTGATTGCGTGTAGAAAGATGAAAGATAAAAGATAAAAGATAAAAGATGATTCTAATTGTGTGCTCTTGGCCTTTAAATAGGGTGCAAAAATATAATAGGGCGGGTTTCCTTGTGTAATTAAACTTCCTTCACTGCGCCACCTCGTAAACCCGGACGGCCGCGCGAGAATAAGCTCTAAAATCCGGACGGCCGTCCGGTCTTCAATTCTTCAGAGTTTCGATATTTTCACTTTTGGCCCATTTTTTCTCCGAATTTGCAGTTTTCACCCCATAAGTTGCCAATTCTTCAATTTGGACATAAAATATAAATAATAACCATTTTAATCACCAATTATCGTTAAAACACACCAAAAGTTCCAATTAAAAGGTACAATTAAGTGTATAAATATACACTTAACAGTCGTCAATGGCCCTTCTTTCCACAATGATGGCAAGCGTCATCAACTTGCTTGGTGACTTTGTCCTTCTTCACTCCGCTCGACTCACCCTTCTCAAGTTTCGTGCTCGGGCCGAAACTCCTTTCCTTCCTTTTCTTCTAGAAAGAACCTTTCTTCGCAGAAGGAGCAACTAGGAGAACATATTTCTCCTTCTTGATCGTGGACTCATAGCTGACCAACATGTTCAACAACTCATCCAATGGTGGATCGAGCTTGTTCATGTTGAAGTTCACTATGAACGATTCATAAGAACTAGGAAGGGACAGTAGGATCAAATCCACCGAGAGCTCGGCCTGGAGGGTGACATCAAGGCTCACCAACTTCTCAAGGAGAGTGACCATCTTGAGACCGTGCTCGTGGACTGAAGCCTCTTCATGCAGCCTCATGGTGATTAATTCCTTGGTAGCTGAGTACCTCGATGCCCTAGTATTCTCACTGTACATGCTTAGCAGTCGCAGGGAGAGTAGAGGGGGGGCGTTCATTGAGCACACAGAGACGCTCCTCGACTTGGAGCACAAGTTTCAGATTGCGAAGCCAATCCAGATAGTTTGGACCGGTGAGTTTGTTTTGGTCGAGGATAGAGGAAAGGGGATGTTTGGACATTGTTGCTGAGAAAATTTTAAGAAGACAATAATTAGAGTTTATTTCGTAATAATCGTAACAATTAAAATTTTGGACTTTTATATTTTAATTGTTCTCCCACTAATTTTATCGAATTCCACCACCCTCTAGCAGACAATCGAGAAAACTTATTTTTCTTTAATGGGATTTAGGTCCAATAGCACTAATGTAACCCGTAGTTAATCTATCCCGATTACATAAGCCTAAAGGTAGAGTACTATCAATCACATCACTATGTGACCCTAAAGTTTGATTTACCTCACACTTGATAATGACCTAAGTTAATCTAGCGAATATCAAAATCTTCGTGTGTCAAGTCTAGCCTACCAATATGAGATGTCATAGATCCAACTATATCAAATTAATGCAATCCCTAGTTAATCTAGCCGACCACATTAATCCAATAGAATTTTATCTATGACCGTATCTCCATCTAATGTCAATTAAATTACAGCTTATCCCATAATAGCATTGCCCGCTAACACGGCTTACTGCACTATTATGAGAGGCTACACATAATTTAATTGTTGATAAGGAAAGAAAAATTCAACAATTTGGTTTTTCTTTATAGCTTTATAATTATTCTTGATTAAGAATGAGGGATTTTATTTATTAAATCTTATTAGCTCATCGAAAGTATTAGGTTATGATCGTTTGTGATTCCTACAACTATGTTCTCTAGGTATGTGGAAACGCATATTGATCCTAAGAGAGATATACGATCATCATCGTACTTAATTACAATCATTCATCTCATGACTTAATTAATTAATACGATTAATTGCAAATATAATTAACGGACTCCCTTCATTCATAAATCAATCAAATAAGAATGAAGTCCATTAATTATTTGCCATTTAATTTGTGTTCCATTAATTAAACTAATTTAACGATTAAATTAAATAATTAATCAACACTATTCTTTGAATTCAAATTAAATTAATGGATCAATTATCTAATTTGGGTTTAATTGATAAATAATTTCAAAAATTAAAAATCAATTAATTTTTAATATTAATTTCAGAAAATCAAATTAAATTTTTTTTTTTTTTTGTTGTGCTGACCGGACCGGTCGGACCGGTCCGACCGGACCGGTTCGGCCAGCTGAAAAACAGCAGCAAAATCGAATTTTTTCAAAATTAAAAATTTTAATATTTTCTGAAATATTCAAAATATTTAATTAATATTAAAACACTCAATTAGATAACACCAATAATTCAACAATTCAACAAATCGAAGCATGCTTTCGAAAACGATAAACACGTTGACAAATAAACGATTAACCCGTGGCTCTGATACCACTGTTGGGGATCGTGCATGTATACGCAGCGGAATTTAAAAATTTTATATCGAACTAGTTTCGATTACATGCATAAACTAATCACATAGTCAACGTACCTTAACGCTTCCGCCATACATATGGTAATTATCGATTTAATTGAAAATTACATAAAACCGAAAATCACGAAACATGCTTATTCATCATTCAATGAAATCGAAACATGTAATCACATATTACTCACAATCATAAATTATAATTCATAATTAATAAACTAGTTTCGATTACATGCACGAACTAATCACATAGTCAACGTACCTTAACGCTTCCGCCATACAAATGGTAATTATCGATTTTTATCAAAACATGTAAAACCGAAAAATATAAAACATGCTTGTTCATCATATTGCAAAATCGAAACACATAATCACATATTACTCATGTTCGTAAATTATAGTTCATACAAACATATTCGAATCAATTTTACGAAAGTTCCGATTTAATTACCTCTTGTTGCGTGAGATTTCGACGAATCGGAATCCGAACTCAAACCCGTACAAGCTGCGTTATACCACTCCTAAGGGCTGCAGAAATACCACCAAACGGCAGCTGGTCCGACGGTGAGGCGATGGCGGCGCGTGCGAGTCAGCGGCGGCGGCGCGTGGGCGAAGCAGCGGCGGTGCAACAATGCCTTCGGGGCTGCAGCTCCTCTCCAATCAGGTTTCACCTCGAATAAACCGATCTCCCCCTACTGTAGCACTAGATACAAAGGGGTTAGATAACAAGGGAAATACGAGAGAAAGAGAAGAGAAAACCGGCGGGCTTTCGGCGGCGAACGGCGCCGGTGCGGCGGGGCAGCGGCGGCCGAGAGGCTTGGGCGGCTAGGGCTGGGCGGCTAGGGTTATTGGGAGTAAAAATCTGAACTCAAACTCTTGTTTGAGGTCTATTTATACTAGGGTTCTCAGCCCTTGTGGGCTTAAGTCATTGGGCTTAACCCACTGATGCATTAAGCCCATTCCCTCGTCGGCCTCGTTTCTAGCAAACGATCGTTCACAAAATTATAACAAAATTATATTTGTGACGAGCTTAAAGTCCTCGTCGATACGAGTGCCTCTTCGAAATTTCCAATTTCCAAAAGTTGAAACTTCCACTTCAGTGGACCTGTTAAATCGGGAAACTTCCCAATTTAGAAAGTTCACTAAATTCCGCATGTCTCTTTCTCTACGTTTATTCCGACTCGTAATCCACAATCACGAATCTTGGATTCAATCATATTGACCTCCAACTTTGCAAAGATTAACATCTTAACCTATGCTCATTGTTATCAAGGATCCGTATTACACGAGAAGTGTGACCCTCAATGGTTCAGGTGTATGCTAGTCGTGGGCTCACAACTCTTTGTGATTCGAACAACACATTGTTCTTATACGAACTCCTCCCAAGAGTCCCGATTAGAGTAAAACTCATTTTACTTAATCGCCGATCAAATCGGTGCCCAACGAATCAAGATTGGCGTCTAGCAACTACGCATCATGATTCCCTAGATTCAAGTGAAGTTCCTGTAAGAACCTTATGATATAGTTAGCGTACAGTACGATCCCTTCGCAGCACATGTCCCGATTCAACTAGAGGCATTGGTTCACCGAGACCTCTTATAAAGTTCAATAACCGTGCGAACGTTCTAGGTATTAAAAATCCGTTCGTGTGTGACTTAGGGAAACACATTTCTCTAATCACCCCACTATCAACTCTGGCCAGAGATTCCTTGGATTATAAACCGTTAGAACACACAGGACATCCATGACTACTCAAGCGCTCGAATCCCCTACTACAATGCACAGACTTCACACTAGATTTCGGATTGCACGAACGTTGGCCCTTGGAGTGGTCCGCTGTGGGACTCAGGGACAGGTCACGATACAATCGGTCCTCTAGTGAAGTCACGGTGATGTCTGGGTCTTAAGGACTAATCGTGTACAACTATATCTTAGAAACCTATTACTCGATGAATGAGAACCACTTATAGATTTCTAGGGCGAGGGAGTTCAGTGAACTCATCTAGTATGAACACCCACTCAAGTATGCCGATGTCACAACACCGAGGATTGATGAGACGCAATACACATACACTAAGTGCTAGTCTCAAAAGGGAAAGGCCGGTATCCTCATTATTGGCGTAACCCATCGACTAGGAAACAAGGTTTAACAGTTACATTACATTGCTGAGTTATCTCATGATTCTACTAGATCAACTCACAGTAATAGAGTAACTCATTAGGATTATATCTATGCTACTTGCATGGGATAAGAGATATAGAATGCCAAATGAAATATTTTATTATTACGAACGAAAAACGATTGTTTTATTTCAAGATAAAAAGAAAGACTACAACCACAAGTTAGCTTGTTGGTCACCTACTCTAACAGTATTTCTGTCAACTATTTATCTCATTTTTCCTTATTCGTTACTTAAGTTTTTTTCGTTTCGTTTAAGTTTGTTGCTCATCCAAATTCAAGGCCGTGAAGATGGATATTTGTATTTGTGTTTGTATTTGGTATTGTAATGTACTAATCTTATTTCGTAAACTATGTTTAGTTTTCTACGTTTATTCCATTGTCGATTTCAAGTTACCTTATTTAATTTGTTTATTGTGTGATGTCTGATACTCCACAACTTCAATCATAATATACTGACAATTTATAACTTCAAATCGAGTTGTTCGTTTTAAAGACTGTTTTACAAGACTATTACAGACAATGCATAGAGTATTCTGTACAAAAATCAAATTTTTAGGATGAATATTTTAAGGGATATTACATTTCTAAGTTAAAACAACTAAAGTGTCGATTTCCTTTGTATCTACCTATTTTTGCTTGTAACTTGAAATCGAGTAGTTTGTTTTAAAAACTGTTTTACGAGCATTTTTAAACAACGAATATAGTCTTATGTAAAAAAAAATCATTTTTTTGGATGAATATTTTAGGAGATATAGGGGATGTTTGGTTATGTTTCCAATGGGAATTTCTAGTTTTCAAAATTTCTGATGGAAAAAGTATTTTATTGGGTTTTGTGTAGAAAATGGGAATATGTTTGGATGAAGGGGTATTTTTAGTTTTATGTAGGTGTAGAAATGAGAATATGTTTGGTTGTGGTGAATTTTCTCTACGAAAGTACGTGCAAAGTAGAATATAATGATTGAGGATGATGATAGTGATTATTATTATTATTATTATTATTATTATTATTATTATTATTATTATTATTATTATTATTATTATTATTATTATTATTATTATTATTATTATTATTATTATTATTATTATTATTATTATTATTATTATTATTATTATTATTATTATTATTATTATTATTATTATTATTATTATTATTATTATTATTATTATTATTATTATTATTATTATTATTATTATTATTATTATTATTATTATTATTATTATTATTATTATTATTATTATTATTATTATTATTATTATTATTATTATTATTATTATTATGATCATCATCATCATCATATATTAATTTTTTTTAGTATTATTATTTTTGTTATTATTATTATTATTGTTTGTATTCTTATATTATTATAATTATTATTATTTTATTATTTATTAGTATTATTATTACTATTACCATTATTACTATTATTACTACTTCTACAATAAATATTAAAAATAATAATAATAATAATAATAATAATAATAATAATAATAATAATAATAATAATAATAATAATAATAATAATTTTGTTGTTGCTGTTGTTGTTATTATTATTATTATTATTATTATTATTATTATTATTATTATTATTATTATTATTATTAGAAGAAGAAGAAGAAAGAGAAATTGGGAGGAGAGAGAGTGTAGATATTAATGAGGAGAGAGAAATGAGAGAAAAGAGAGTGTAAATATTAATGAGGAGTGATGAATAGAAGGAGAGAGAAATGAGATGGTGGAATAAAATATATAGGTTAGTTAGTAGGTTTTAGTATGTTTGGAAATTGAAAAAAGTATGAATAGTGTATTTTCAATAGAAATTTGAGAAGAAACAATGGGATTTTCTGGAAAAAATTATCAAACAAACATGATCTCAGTTTTATGAATAGTATAAAACTGGAAATGGGTTTTGAAAATAGAAACAAACATCCCCATAGATTTCGAAGTTAAAACATCTAAAGTGTTCAATTTCCTTTTTATCTAGTCGTTTTTGCTTATAACTTCAAATTGAGTTGTTCGTCTTAAAACTGTTTTACGAGCATGTTTTAGACAATGAATAGAGTATTAAGTGAAAAAAAAAATGGATGCATAGTTTAGAATTCATAAAATTTCGAGGTTATGCTAATAATAATATCCAATTTTCTTAATTTTATTATAACAAAACATGATTTAACTCGATGGAAAAGAGAATGGTGGAAGTCGTGATTTTATTTATCTTCACAAGTATGGACTGTTAGTTGTTTGCTCTTGTGTGCTTATATATATTACTGAGATTGTTTACCAAAAATCATGGACCCAGTATGCTGCTACAACAATTTCTCATTGGTTTAGAATATTAAATATGTAAGGAAATAATTAAAATTCTTCAAGACCATTCCATAGGCAAAATTGAAATAATTTATATATTTAAGAGTCCAACGAATATAGATACAACGAGATGTATCCACGATAAGTTATAACTTACAAAAACGATCTATAATGGTTTTACGATAAGTTGCAACTTACAAAATATAATACATAATGGTTTTACGATAAGTTACAACTTACAAAATATAATACATAATGATTTTACTATATGTAGAGTCTTATAAAATATTACATAATGAACTGATCAACAAAATTCAAAAGCACCGTTTTAATTCCGGCAGCTAAAGGTTTCCAGAGAGAATCATGCGTACATATTCACCTTTAGCCTCATCAGGAAGACTGAAAAATAGATCGAGGCGTTCTTTGTTCTGCACAAGCAACTTCGACACCAACAACTTCTCTTGTAAGTTTAGTCTGTCAATACCACCAAGAACACCAAATAGCTCTTTACGAGCCTTTGACGTATCATGTTCGTATCCAATGCGAGTCACAATCTCCTCAAGTTTTGTTGCAGCCTTGTCCCAATAAGTACACATCATTTATGAAACATCTCCATTATCAAACATTTTTCCGTTTTTTTTTAGGGCGTTGTTGCATTGGCAGTGCTGCACTGCTTGAGAGACATACATTATCTCATTTTCATCTTCAAAAGCACCAAAGTTGAAATTAATGTGTACATTTGCTTCATATTCTTTTTGGGTCTGAGAAGCTAGTAATTCGTTAACAACTTCTACAAAATCGTGAGCATTCTCCCCTATTGCCATGTCTTTCCCAAATATTTCAACCCAGTCATTACAAAATGGCCAAGACTTATATCTCATTAGGCGAGCATTACTACCAACCTGTTTCATAATAAAATATAATGAGTAAAAACATTACAATAAAGCTAAAAATAAATTAACTGTGATGGATAAATTTACCTTGACGTAAATCTCCCAAGCATCATCCTCAGCCTTAATTATTTTGGTACTGGTGTTCCACCTTATGCCACTTCGGGATGACATTGAATATAGAGAACCATAGTTCTTTTTTCAAACATGAATCTTGGAATTGATGTGTGATGTAACTTTTAGATCGGTACTAGGAAACTGCTTTTTCATACTTTGTTCAAGCACTTGTATATATCCAATCTTGAAACCGTTATTTACTTTCCACTCTTTTGCCACAATGTCCTTCACGGATGCGATAAGAATTTCCTCTTCCCTCATTTTCCAGCTCCTGCGAGACCTGTCTATTCTCTTAGCCTTTCCTTTATTGAATTGACTGACTGATTGGTCCATTATTTACCACAAATAGCCTGAAAAGATTTAAATTGAATAATATTGAAATGATAACCAATCAAATATTTATAAAAAAATTAAAGTATGGCTAATATGTGTAAACATTACCTGAGGAATAATATGCTTCCATCTAAGATCAGTTACCAAATTACATAAAACAAAGATCTCACCATATTTAGGTGGTAGCTGCCACTCTTGTGAGGTGTCAAAAAACCTTCACTATTTGCATAACCATTATCACATAGGTAATAATTTTCTGGGACAAAAAATTGAACTATTTCAAAAAAAAATAAAAAATAATATGTATGGATGTATACGTATAATGCTAGTAAGTCAGAGACAGAGGGTTGTACCCTTTGGCACCTTCAACCCATGTGGCGTACTAATGACATCTCGGAGAACTCTACCATCTGCAGCCGATCCTTCCCACCCCGGTAAGACATAAATAAAATTTATTTTTCTATTGCAAACCCCAAACACATTAACTGATATACCCCCCTTTCTATTTGTATACCTCGGCTTGTCTGTTTCAGCGACATTCACTTTAATATAAGTCCCATCTAAAGCGCCTAGCCAACCCTAAGTTTTAAAACAGAAAATGCATTAATTATGTTTTCTTATAACTAAATATTAAACACCACAAAAAATAATTTTTACTATAAATATTACCTGGAAATATGTCCATATAGGATTTGTACAATCGGTAGAGATAGCTTCAGGCTCAATTAAGAGAATTGGATGTAGTTTCAAGACAGCTTTCAAAACTTCATTGAAGTATTTGCTCACAGAGTGACCGAATCTTGTAAAATTATACTTTACAATTCTATTCTTTGTATGATGGGAAATAACGTGTAAGAACATCGCTACCTTCTCCGGAACGTTAACAGATCTAGACTCCACTAAACCACCAACATGATGTAACAGATAACACAACCTACCAAAAGCATTTCTATTCATTCTCAAGTTGTCAACACATGCATCACCGGTAAATTCGATAAGTTTGTACATGTTGTTTACTTGATCAGAAATTCTACTAATCATAGAATATCTCCTTCAATTATTTACGTTGTTGATTTCTTCTAGTGTAGTTGACAAACATTTGCATAAAGAACATACTTTGGAGTATTATCTCTTCAACTATCAAAAAGACCACCAACTTTTCATTCATAATATTATCCATCACCTCAAAATTAATTTTAACTCCAACAGAACACTATAACCATGAAAAATAAAAATAAAATAAAAAATATATTAGAAATCATTCAGACCAAGCAAATAAACCAAAACAACAACACTAATTGCAAATTTTTACGAGCTTCGCGTACATAATAGGTATTAAACAGAGAATATAAAATTTCTTGCAAATAATGGAAGCACATAAAAAGAGAAATTGAAACCTCAAATTTATTGTACGAAAGGGGGTTCTTCTTCGCATTCACCGATAGGAACCAAACTTCAAAGGAATTGTGTGGTCATATCGAATTCTCTAAACGTGAGACGAGATAAAATTTTGTAAGAGAAAAAAAGAGAGAATCTCCAGCCGCTAATGTAGAACGTATTTTAATGTAGGGGTTTGGGAAATATTTATTGTATCTCAGGGTACATATGTAATTTCCTTTATAATACCCAAATATATATTGGACCTGGAAATTGGATCCGTCCTTATGGCTGTGATCCATTATTAGCCAAAGTGTAGGATACCATGCCGGGCCGGAAGTGTATGTTGGGCTTGACCCATTTCTACCAAACATAATATGAGGCATGACATATAGTGTATATGGCCCAATATTTGATACCAAACGAGTCTAATGGTATGTATTCTTGTATGTTTTAATGTGGTCACAAGTTTTAATTATATAAGATGCATTTTTTGGACGGGTGATTTAATGATTTTTATGAATAATTGTACAATTGACTTTCAAGAATTCAGTAATGATGGATTTAAAATTTATAAAAATATAAGGGGTACAAAAGATATTTCACACAAAATTTGTTATTTATATTTTTAATATTAAATATTTGTAATAATGGCATTTTGGACAATATATATAAGTCTTTAAAAATCCAATTGTGTTGTTGGGACACGTGGCGTGATTTGATAAACATACCTCATACGAGTTGTGTTGATAGGATCTTACCCTAGAAGGTCGCACCAAAAATTGCTTTTTTTTGTTTTCTTTGCCTCATAATATTATTTTCCTTCACATATCGTACCGTATTATTTATTGTATCGTATGGTAAGATATTTGACTAACTATCAAAAATAGTAAAAAAAAATATTACATAATAATAATAATAACACGATTAATATGTAAAAAATAATATTTCAAAATCAAACTATTCATTCAAGATATATCTATATTCAAGTTTCAACATTAAATTATAAGAATTTGTAGTTTTTTGAAATACCAATGTCGGTCCTTTTGCATTTGCTAATATACATTTATTTTATCTGAAATTTTTTTTTTATGGTTTTCTCTTAATTAATAAAAACATGATTATTATTAAAAAAAAATTGCCGAAAGTCACACAAATCACTCCCAAATCTGCTGAAAATTGCACAAATCACCTCAAAATATGCTAAAAATCAAACAAATCACTCGTAAATGTGCCGAAAGACACAAAAATGACCCCTAAAATGTGCTGAAAATCGCACAAATTACCCTTAAAACAAAATGTTGTAGTTATCGTATTGTATCGGATATCGTATCGTATCGCGATATCGAGCAATATTTAACGGTATTTGATTACAATCAATACATATGTCGAATTATCGAATTATATCGTTTCCAGAGAAATCGTATGGTACCGCAATATGAATCACCGTATACTGCGATATTGACTACACTGGTCAAAAGTTCTATAAACCCAATATATTACTAATATAAGCAGCTCTATATTTAGTCGGCATATTTATCTCTCTAAAAATATTGATGTTGTTTATGTGTACCAATCTGCAACTCGACCAGCCACCACATGTTTTTGTCGTACCACATGATAAAAGGTGAAGTTAGGATCTACCGAACAAGCCAACTTGTAACTGTGGTCTTTCCATTTATTCCTGTGATAAATAATCCTTTTTCGTATTAATGATAAAACATCTTGACATTCTATATCTTTGTCCCTTGTACAAACATAGATATAGTCCTTATAGTTATTACAATTACTGATAATTGATCTTTTGGGATTGTGAAATATTTACTTAAGTATTAAGTGTTTCTATTCGAAGGGTTACGCCACCAATGAGGATATCGGCCTTTCCCATTAAGAGACTAGCACTTAGTGTATGTGTACTCCGTGTCATCAGTAAACGGTATTGAGATATCGGCATGCATAACTGGGTGCTCGTAAGTTGACGAGTTCACTGAACTCTCTCATCCTAGAAATCTCTAAGTGGTTCTCACTAATCGAGTAGAGATCTCTATGATATAGTTGTACACAATTAGTCCTCAAGTCCTAGACATCACCGTGACTTCTCTAGAGGACCAGCTGTATCGTGACATGTCCCAGAGTTCCACCATGGACCGCCCCACGGGCCAGTTCGTGCAGTTCAAAGCTAGATTGCTACCAATCTAGCTTTATAGGTTGATACCTTTCCATCCTCTCCAATTTTCTTCTTATAGGTCCACTTGCAGCCTATGTGAACTATTCCCTTGGGTGGATCTACCAAGGTCCACACCTTGTTGGAGTACATGGAGTCCATTTCGGATTTCATGCCATTTAGCCAATGTCCCATGTCCGCATCCGATACGACCTCAATGTATGTTCTTGGATCTTGTCCAACTTCACTATGATCTTCATCATTTTCAAGGAGGTATAACCTATCAGGCATTTTCTAAACTCTTTCGGATCTACGTACTGAAGGTTCAGGAGGTGTATTTGTGGATTGTTGTATTAGCTCGACTACTGGTTCTTGTGCTTGAACTTCACTTTGTGGTTCTTGAACTACTTCAAGCTCTATCATGCTGCCTTTTCAATCTGATAGAAACTCCCTTTTCTAGAAATGTGGCATTTCTTGAAACAAATATCTTTTCTTCCTTGACATAATAGAATTCGTATACCGTTGAATCCTCGGGATACCCCACAAAGTAGCATAAGTCGGATTTACTATCCAACTTGTCTCCCATTAGTCGTTTCGCATAAGCGGGACAACCCCATATCTTAATATGTCTGATGTTGGGTTTCCGGGAATGCCAAAGTTTGTATGGTGTGAATTTAACTGCTGTGGTGTTGACTCTATTCAGCAAATACGCGGCAGTTCGAAGTTCATGACACCACAAGTATGCCGGTAAGTTGGTGAGCCCCATCATAGATCGAACCATGTCTAACAAGGTTCTATTCCGACGTTCGGAAACTCCATTTAATTGAGAAGTTCCAGGTGGAGTCCATTGAGATTGTATTCCATTCTCTTTTAGATAGTCAATGAACTTGATACTCAAGTATTCTCCAGCACGATCGGATCGTAGTTTCTTAATACTTCGTCCGAGTTGTTTCTCTACTTCGTGTCTAAAATCTTTGAACTTTTCAAATGTTTCTGACTTGTCTTCATCAAGTACACGTACCCATACCTAGAGTAATCATCGGTAAATGTAGCGAAGTAGTTGTAACCACCCTTCGTACTAACACTTAGTGGATCACATACGTCTGTATGGATCAAATTCAAAAGACCTTCGGCCTGCTCCATTTTCCCTTTGTAGGGTGACTTGGTCATTTTCCCTTTAATGCAGGATTCACAAGTTTGTAGTGATTTCACTTCGTCCAGAGTTAACAATCCTTCACTAACAAAATTTTTCATCCTTCTTAAAGAGACATGGCCTAATCTAGCGTGCCAAAGTTGTGCAGGGTTTTGATCTATCTCCTTACATTTTGCTGATATAACATTAATAGGTATTTCACTTGAATTTAGTTCATATAAGTTGTTTAATAGTCGTCCCTTGAAAATCACATTTTTATTCTTTTGTATAATGCAAATCGAATTCCCAAAAACTAAAGTAAAACTTTCAATATCCAAAACAGGAATAGAAATAAGACTTCTAATGAGAGACGGCATAAATAAACAATCGTTCAAAACAATAGGAAAACTAGAATCCAAAACATTTAAGTATATAGTCCCAATGGGTTCAGCAACAACTCTTGCTTCATTCCACATCCTTAGGTAGGTCTCACCCACTCTAAGCTTTCTACTTCTTGTCATTAGCTGCAAATCATTACATAAATGTGAGCCACAGCGTGTATCTAATACCCAAGAAGAAGAATTTACAGAAAAATTTACGTCAATTATATACGTACCCTTTTCAGAACGTTTCTGCTTAGTTGCGGGGCCAATGCCCTTTCATTCCACAGTGATGGCAAGCATCATCAGCCTGCTTGCTGACCTTCGCTTTAGGGGCCCCACTACCTTCACCCACTTCGAACTTGCTGTTTATGAAGGGAACTCTTTCCTTTCTCTCTTTTGGAAAGAACTCTCCTTTCCAGAAGTGGCAGCAACGAGAACAGATTTCTCTTTCTTGATGGTGGACTCGAAACCGACCAACATGTTCATTAACTCATCCAAGAGAGGATCAAGCTTGTTCATGTTGAACTGCACTATGAACGATTCATAGGAACTAGGAAGGGACAACATGATCAAATCCAACGAGAGCTCGGCAGGGAGGGTGACGTCAAGGTTCACTAGCTTCTCAAGGAGAGTAATCATCTTGAGACAGTGCTCGTGCACCAAAGCCCCTTCGTGCAGTCTCGCAGTGGTCAACTCCTTGGTAGCAGCGTACCTAGACACCCTAATATTCTCACTATACGTGCTATCGAGACGAGCTTTGATGTCTAAAGCATACAAGTGAGACCCATATTTCCTCGCAAGCGCGGGTTCCATAAATGCTATCATGTAGCACCTAGCATGAGTGTCGTCCTTCTTCCATGCTTCATAAGTTTCCTTTTCAGCATTAATCGCAGTGTCGGGTATCGTGGCAAGAAGTCTCTCATTTGGCACATAGAGACGCCCCTCAACGGTGAGCACAAGTTTTAGACTACGTAACCAATCTAGGTAGTTTGGGCCATTGAGTTTTTGGTTGATGATTGAGATTATGGGATTCTCAGATATGATTATCTGAGAGGTTTGAGAAGATGATTATTAGAGATTCTCATTAAATAATTTTACAATTAAATATTTGGACTTTTATTATTTAATTGTTCTCCCACTAATTTTACCGAGTTCCACTTCTCTTTAGTAGACAAACGAGAAAACCGATTTTTCTTTAATGGGCTTTAGGTCCAATAGACAAATATAACCCGTAGTTAATCTAGCCCGGTTATATTTGCTCAAAGGTAGATCACAATCAATCATATCATTTATATGATCCTAACGTAGTTTTCCTCACACTTGATAATGACCTAAGTTAATCTCGCGAATTCAAAATCATCGTGTGTCAAGTCTAACCTACCAATTGAAGATGCTCGTAGAACTTAATTATACCAAACTAATGCAGTCCCTAGTTAATCTAGCCGAACACATTAATCCATCATAACCTTTTCTATGGCTACCTTCATCTTTATGTCAATTGAATTACATTTTACCTTACTATAGTACTCCCCGCTAACACGGCTTACTGCACTATTGCAAAGGGCAACACATAATTCAACCGTTGGCAGAAGGAAAGAAAAATTTAACAGATTGCTTTTTCTTTATAGCTTGAAATAATTCTTAATGAAATTAAGAATGAGGGATTTTTGAAAAAGTTTTATCTAATCAGAAGTTTTGGAATGGTCGGTGTGATTCCTACAACTATGTTCTCTAATGGTATATGGAAACGCATATTGTCCTAAGAGGAACATATGACCTAACTATAGCATTAATTACATTAATTAATTATCGGTTTTAAAAATAGTTATAGGACCTCAATTAGCATAAATCAATCAAATATTATTTGGGTACTAATAATTACGTTGAAGTATAATTAATATTATATATGTGATCTATTAATTAAATCAATTTAACAATTTAAATTAATCAATTAATCTTATACCTATTTACTAAAATAGATGATGTTGAATCAATTATCTAATTGGGTTTAATTGAAAATAATTTTCCAAAAATTAAAATCAATTTGTAATAAGTTTAATTTTAAAAATCTGAAATAATATATATATATATATATATATATATATATATATATATATATATATATATATATATTAGTGAACCGGTCCGGTTTGGTCCGGCCTAGATGGCGGAATCAGTTGGTCGGGTCAGTTAGACCGAGAATTGGTCTGACCGATCCGAATCCACGTCGATTCGATCAATTGGATCGAAAGGAACCATTGAACTGGCCGGTCCGACCGGTTCGATCTGAACAAAATTAAAATCAGCAGTTTTAAATGAATTTCAAATCCGATTTTCTAATTTAAAACAATTTTAATGATGGAAAAAAATTCTAAACAACATTTAGAAAATATTTTAAACTTTCGAAAAACACCCAATTAAATAATTTTACAATCCTAAGTTTAATAAATCGAACATGCATTAAAATAAGCAAAATATATTAACGCAATTAATTGCGCAACGAGCTCTGATACCACTGTTGGAATGGGCACGTGTACGCATCGGAAAAAAATTATATGAAAAACAAGTTTAATCATATAAACATGTACTCGATAATATCAATATATTGCGTACCTTAATGCTTCCAGCGAAATTTAAATTACAACATGCATATTATTAATTCGATAATTAATCACGTAGCATGCTCGCAGTAATACACGAATTCATACATAAACAATCATGTATAGTCATTCACGTAAAATCATACTGCGAATATCGACATTTAATTTAATCTAATTAAATTAAAACCTAATTTAAAACGGATCCAAAAATTACCTCTCGAAGCGTGAGATTAACTTTCGGATTGATGCAAACTGCCACGAAAACCAATCCGTGCAGTCGGAATAAGCAGCGGCGAAGCAATGGTGGCGCATGAGCGGATCAGTGGCGGCGCATGAGATTCATGCTTTGTCTTCGGACGGCGCGTGAGGGCGTGTGCGACGGTTGTTCGACAGATTAACTCCTTTGTCTTCCTCCTTTGTTCAACTGATACGTGGCACAAGACATGCAAAAGTTAGAATAAAACGAAAGAATAATTGACAGGAAATTACTACCGAAGATCTATCGGTGCGTGGGCGCAAATTCCGGCGACAGAGCGACGGCGGCGGCGGCGTAGAAGGAGCAGCGGACGTGAGGTGAGCGGTTAGGGTTAGGGTTGTGACTCGTGTATCTTGTGTTTTGTGCAAGACCTATAAATCTTATATTCATAGTGTCTTGTATAAAAGTCCTAACGGGCTTAAGTTGGACCGGACCCAACAACTTAAGTTAGTTAGTCTTTCTTCGCTCTTTTCTCACAACTCATTGATTGGAAAATTATAACAATTATATTTTCGGAATCATTGAAACGTCCTCGTCATTACGAATGCCAATTCTCGATTTCCAATTTCTGAAACTGGTAACCCTAATTCAGTGGACCTTCTAAATTTGGAAACTTCCCAATTTAAAATGTTCACTAAGATGTTCGCCTAGTTCTTTCCTTTTCTCATTCTCATTCATAATTCCAAATTACGAATGTTGGACTCAATGATATTGACTTCCAATGATGCAAAGATTAAACATTTTTATCTTTGACCGTTTATTCAAAGAACTCGAGTGCATGGGCAGTGTGATCCTCGATGGTTCAGGTGTAAGCTAGCCGTGGGTCCACAACTCTTTGTGGTTTAAACTCGCCCCGAGAGTTATAATTAAATGAAGCTCGTTTCAACTTAATCACCCAACGAATCAAGATTGGCGTCTAGCAACTACGCGTCATGATTCCCTAGATACAAATGAAGTGCCTGCATGAATCGTGTGATATAGTTAACGTACAGTACGATCCATTCGATTCATATGTCCCGATTGAACTAGAGGCATTGGTACATCGAGACCTACTTTGTAGTTCAATAAATGTGCGATCGTTCATATATCTCACGATCTCTTCCCCTCTCTCTGTTCTCTTCACCGCCATCTCTCTCCTTTATTTTATCTCTTTCCGTCTTCTTCAGCAACAACACACTCTCTTGCAACACTCTCTCTCTCCATTTCTCCCTTCGCCAACCGCCATTATTGCCAGGCAAATCCGCCAACGGCCATTCTTGCTAGGGAGAAGGACATTTGCTCTTCTGGTGGAGCACCTCCATGCGGTTCTGCATTGCCGAAGCCGTCTGTGACGTTCCTTAGTATGCCATATCCGATCCATGCTGCCACCTGATCGGTGGAGATGTCGCGGCCGCCTTGATTAGAGATTATAAAACTATTGCAATATTAGCATGCACTTCTTTTTATTTTTTATTCGTTTTTACCTTGTAGAACTTCCAAAACACATGATCTCAATCTGCGTCGACGGGTTCAAGAGCAACAATCGTAACATTGTATGCACCGACCTCTTTAATTTTATTTGAATTGTGTGTTTTTCATGGTGGAAAAGAACATGTAGGAACAGATCAACTTGTTCAATCACATAAAAATTATAGTTGCCACCAGACCACCAACATTTTCATGGAGATAACACAAACGAGAAAATGTATCGATGTTCACCCTTAAATTTTGCTATCACTCCAACCAACAATGTAAGTCATATGTTCTATTTGAGTGGGTACTTTTCAAAATATAGGAGAGTACAATTCTTATGTCAATGACGTCTAATTAATTGTACAAGTTGTGTAAACATAACCATTAGCATTCTAATTTGCTTAGCTAGCTGATTAGCTACAACTACTAGAACCTCTTATTCTGTATTGGCAACCACATAATCAAACTTAAGTGCCGGACGAAAATGAAAATATGTTCAACAACCAAAAAATATTGCAAAAGTTAAACAAAAAATAAATAAAGACCATACCAGCAACATATATATTGGAAGCATTTTTATATATCAAAGAATCGGTTAATTTATCCAAATAATTGTTTACCTAGTCAGGACACAAATTTGTTCTCATTTGGAAGATCACACAAGTAACGTAATTCATGGTCCAAGTCAATTAACAAATGTAATCCAATGGCACAGTTTCATCAACGTTACTCACTCAAATATGGCGTAAACATGTTTATGTAAACAATTGGCACAAAGTACAAAAGAAAACCAATGAAGGTGAACACAAAGTAAAGAAATCACTAGTCTGAAAATAATAGAAGATGGTTGAGAGATGCGACAATAGAATTTCAAAAACCTTCAATAACGCACCGAAAATCCTAACACTTTGCAAAGTTAATGCACAATTGAATGATAAATTTTGACACAAATCTGAAAAAGTGACAAGCTTTCGAACTAATTGAATCTTTTTTTTTTTTGCGCAAATGCTTGTCTATAACTGCACATGCTTCAACTATCGAAAGAATGTCAACTACGGTCTTAATCTCCATAACGCGATGCAAACGGGCTAGAACATACCAGTTTCGGTAAAGTTGACGCACAATTGAATGATGATGTTGACATAAACATATAAAATGATAAGTATTCGAACTAATTGAATTTGGATTTTTTATGCCAAATATTTGTCCACAATTACACAGGCTTCAATGACCGAAATAAGTTGGGTCAACTCCGGTTTTAATCTTCGACAATATATTACAATAATATATATTTAGTTCTAAGATTTGAAATTGAAAGAAATAAATAGAAAGAAAAAAGCAGAAGGGAAGTATTTGTGGATGAACACTCTCAGTGGATCTTGGGCACGATCAACCTCTCTCGAATCTTCGATAAGTCAATGAGTTATCGGAGAGAAAACATATTTATATAAGATTTATGTGTAATTGTTTGATTATCTAGATGGCAGTCCACTCATTTCAAGTGGCATTTGAATCCGAATGATGTACTCAAACCAGAGATGGGGAATATGGATTATCATGCAATCGCTGGAAAGGTGACCGAGCCAGAGACTAGTCTCAAATTTCGTCCCATAAAACCTAAAGCGCGATCAAGTCGGTTTATTCCATCAATACCTCCGGTTTCATGAAACCAAAGATGCCTTTGTGGTAGACTCTTGTCATTTCTTTTTCTATTAATTCATTATTTTTCTTATCAAAAAAAAGGAAAAAAAGGGGGCAATTTGCTAACACCTCTGAGCTCTAATTTCCTTTCAAAACAAGACAGTCAACATTTTTGAAAATTTCTAAAACTCCTCTATTCTTCATAGCCTCCTTTATTGCTCCGTCCATAAATGTTCTCCGTCAAATCCCGTGCATCCTCCATACGCTCATCGCTGCCATTGTTGAAAAGTTCCGCCATACAACCACACACAACCACACAGGCGCTCACACATAACCAAACACCTACATACGCACATACGCAACAACACACGCACACACATATAATTTTGGTTACACTATTTCATCTCGGCTGAAACCTAATAATCTTGGAAATCAAATCGAAAATATATTAATTATTGTTTTGTAATGGTAATGGTGATGGTAATGTTGGTGGTGATGTACGCACAAGAGATTAATTTTTTTTTTCCTTTTGCGTATTTAACTAAGCTGTGTATGCAAATAACTTGTCTATGTTGTGTAATTAAGCTGTATGTGTAAGTTGTGTATATGCTGTGAGAAACAACTAGTCTTGTTTTATTTTTCTCTTCACTGAACTTTAATAAAGTCGTTGCTAATTAATATAACTAAAATGTGCAACTAAGCTGCGCTAAACATTATGGATATATTTTGGGACGCATCTATCATTGTTTTAGTTTTTTCTTCACTGTATTTTAACTTAGTTGTTGCTTATTAATACTAAGTTTTAGCTTATTAATATAACTAAGCTGTGCAAATCAGCACGTCGCTATTACTGTTGGTTTTCGTAAGCAATTCCGTTAGACAGAATCCAACCTAGCGTCAGATTCAGAGCGTGAAAGCGCGTTAGGAATTTTAGCAAAAAGGCAAAATTAACTTGTCCTTATTAGTATAGAGAATATTTTTGAGGGGCTTCTAAGCTAATTTTCTCCATTTTCTTATCAAAAAATAAGGGGAAAAAAAGATGTTTAATAGGGATGGCAATTTGACCCGCCCCGATGGATCCCCGCCCTGAAAAAAAATGGGGCAGGTATGGAGTTTGAATTTTTTTTGACCGTATGGGTACGGGGACGGGTTTGCCTATACCCACCCCGTACCCGCCCGACATTATATATATATATATATATATATATATACTAACATCTATACTAATATCTATCGATAGTAATACTGATACTTATATCTTTACTAAGACTAATACTAATACTAATACTAATACTAATACTAATATTGATATTAATACTAATACTTATACTGATACTGATGTTAGAGTAGGTGACCAACAAGCCAACATGTGGCTGTGGTCTTTCATATTTATTATGGTAATAAACGAACCTTTTTCGTATTAATGATAAAACACCTTGGAATTCTATATCTTTGTCCCTTTGTCACAAGCATAGATATAGTCCTTACAGTTATTACAAGTACTAGTAATTGATCGTTAGGGTCGTGAGATATTTACTTAAGTATTATAACTGTCAAACGTGTTCCGAGTCGAAGGGTTACGCCACCAATGAGGATATTGGCCTTTCCCATTAAGAGACTAGAACTTAGTGTATGTGTACTGCATCTCATCAGTAAACGGTATTGTGATATCGGCATGCACAAGTGGGTGCTCGTAAGTTTACGAGTTCACTGAACTCCCTCACTCTAGAAATCTCTAAGTGCTTCCCAATAATCGAGTAGAGATATCTGTGGTATAGTTGTACACCATTAGTCCGTATGACTTAGACATCACCGTGACTTCACCAGAGGACCAGCAGTATCGTGACCTGTCCTTGAGTTCCACCGAGGACCGCCCCAAGGGCCAGTGTTCGTGCAGTCCGAAATCTAGTGGGAGGTCTGTGCATTGTAGTCGGGGATTCGATCGCTAGAATAGTCTTGGATGTATGAATTGAAGGGATCGTACTGTACGCTAACTATATATCTGAAGGTTCTTGCAGACACTTCATTTGTATCTAGGAAATCATGACGCGCAGTTGCTAGACGCCAATCTTGATTCGTTGGGTGATTAAGGTGAAACGAGTTTCATCTTAATCGTAACTCTAAGGGACGAGTTTTGACCACAAAGGGTTGTGGGCCCACGGCTAGCTTACACGTGAACCATCGAGGGTCACACTGCTCGTGCACATGAGATCTTTGAATAAACGGTCAAAGGTAAAAATGGTTTATATTTGCATGATTGGAAGTTAATATGATTGGGTCCAACATTCGTAATTTGGAATTATGAATGAGAATAAGAAAAGAAAAAGAATAGGCGAACATGTTAGTGAACTTTCTAAATCAGGAAGTTTCCTAATTTAGAAAGTGCACTGAATTAGGATTTCCACTTTTAGAAAGTTGGAAATTGAGATATGGCACTCATAATGACGAGGACATTATAATGATTCCGAAAATGTAATTGTTATAATTTTTCGATCATCGAATTGTGAGAGACAAGCAAGTAAAAGAACTAACGAACTTAAGCTGTTCGGACCGATCCAACTTAAGCACGTTAGGGTTTTATGCAAGACACTATAAATACTTGATTTATAGGTCTTGCAAAAGACAACACACGAACTAAACCCTAGCCGCTCTCACCTCTCTCGGCCGATCTCAACCCGCGGCCACCACCGCCGCCGTCGCCAACGTCTCGACGGAATCGGCCATCCGTTGGCCGATCCTTTTGGTAGCTCTTTTCTCTTTTCGTTTCTTTCCGGTTTATTCTAACTACTTCGTGTCTAGTGCCACATTCTAGTAGATCGAAGTATACGAGGTGAAATCCGAGAGGAGGAAGATTGAGGAATCGAGGAGCACCAAATGGGCCGACGTCGCACGCAATCCCACGCGCCGCCCGAAGACAGCGCGTGAGCCACACGCGCCGCCATAGCTCGCCTAGCCGCTGCTGCCGTTTCGCCGTTGCTTCCCTGAATTGCACGGATTGGTTTCCGTGGCAATATAGCTCTGCTTAGTCCGCCTACATCACGCTTCAAGAGGTAAAGTTTCGAATAAATTGTCGTTAGATTCGGTTACGTTTAAATTATAATATGCATGTTCGTTTAAGTAAGATAATTGTATGATTTTATGTGACTACATGAAATTGTTTATTTACTGCGAGCATGATTATTTGATTTAAACGCGAGCATGCTAGTTGGTTTAATTTCGATTAAGTAATTAAGCACGTATGTTGTTTTTAATTTCGCTGGAAGCGCAAAGGTACGCAATTAATTGTTTTCAATTATCGGGCATGTGTTTATGTGTTTTAAATTCATTTAAGTCGCATAAAATTTTTGTTTTCCGCTGCGTACACGTGTCTGATTCCCAACAGTGGTATCAGAGCTCGTTGCGCAATTAATTGCGTCATTTTTAATATGCTATGTTTTATGCATGTTCGATTTATTAAAGTAGCGATTGTTATATTATGTAATTGGGAGTTTTCGAAAGTTTAAAATACCTTTGAAATATTGTTTATAATTTTTCCAGCTTTAAAATTGTTTCAAATTGGAAAATCGGATCTGAAATTATTTCTTAAACATCAGTTTTTAATTGTTCGGATCGAACCGGCCGGTTCGATGGTTGTGTGCAATCCAATTGACCGAATCCACGTGGATTCGGGTCGGTCAGACCGGTTCTCGGTCCGAACCGGTCAGACCGGTCAGGCCGAACCGGTTCACTGAAAAAAAAGAAAAAAAAAAAGAATTCTGATTTCTAAAATTAAAGTTCAAACAAATTGATTTTAATTTTTGGAAAATTACTTTCAATTAACCCCAATTAGATAATCGAGTCAACAATCATCTATTTTAGTAAATAGGTGTAGATTAATTGATTAATTTAAATTGTTAAATTGATTGCAATTAATAGAACACACATATAATATTGATTATACTTCAACTTAATTAATGGTACCTCAACATTATTTGATTGATTTATGCTAGTTGAGGTTCTATAATTATTTTGAAAAACCCGATAATTAATTATTGTAATTAATTATATAGTTAGGTTGTATGTTCCTCTTAGGACAATATGCGTTTCCATATACCTTTAGAGAACATAGATGTAGGAATCACATAGACTAATCCGAACCTTCTGATGAGATAAAAGTTTTAATAAGAAAATCCCTCATTCTTAATCTAATTAAGAATTATTTCAAGCTATAAAGAAAAACCAATCTGTTGAATTTTTATTTCCTTCTGCCAACGGTTGAATTATGTGTAGCCCTTTACTGTAGTGCAGTAAGCCGTGTTAGCGGGGAATGCTATGGTAAAGTTAGCTGTAATTCAATTGACATAACGATGAAGGTAGCCATAGAAAAGGGTTATGCTAGATTAACGTGGTCGGCTAGATTAACTAGGGACTGCATTAGTTTGGCATAATCAAGTTCTATGAGCATCTTTCATTTGGTAGGTTAGACTTGACACACGACGATTTTGAATTCGCGAGATTAACTTAGGTCATTATCAAGTGTGAGGAAAATTAATTTAGGGTCATATTCTGGATATGATTGATTGTGATCTACCTTTGGGCAAATATAATCGGGCTAGATTAACTACGGGTTATATTTGTCTATTGGACCTAAAGCCCATTAAAGAAAAATCGGTTTTCTCGTTTATCTACTAGAGGGAAGTGGAACTCGATAAAATTGGTGGGAATACAATTAAATAACATAAGTCCAAACATTTAATTGTAACAATCATTTAACGCGAATCTCTAATAATCCTCTTCTCTAAACCTCTCAGATAATCATGTCTAAGAATCCCATAATGTCAATCCTCGACAATAAACTCAATGGTCCCCCTATTTACCTAGATTGGTTGCGTAGTCTTAAGCTTGTGCTAACAGTTGAGGGGCGTCTCTATGTTCTTAACGAGAGACTTCCTGCCATTATACCTGGCACAGAACTGATGCTGAAAAGGAAACTTATGAAGCATGGAAGAAAGATGACACTCATGCTAGGTGTTATACGATAGCCGCCATGGAGCCCGCGCTTGCCAGGAAATATGAGTCTCACTTGCATGCTTTCGATATAAAGGTACATCTCGATAGCATGTATAGTGAGAATATTAGGGCATCGAGGTACGCTGCTACAAAGGAGTTGATCACGGCGAGACTGCGCGAAGGGACTTCGGTCCACGAGCATTGTCTCAAAATGATCAATCTCCTTGAAAAGCTAGTGAATCTCGATGTCACCCTCCCGGCCAAGCTCTCGTTGGATTTGATCCTGTTATCTCTTCCTAGTTCCTATGAATCGTTCATAGTGAACTTCAACATGAACAAACTAGATCCTCCCTTGGATAAGTTAATGAACATGTTGGTCAGTTTCGAGTCCACCATTAAGAAAGAGAAGTCTGTTCTCGTTGCTGCTACTTCTGGAAAGAAGAGTTCTTCCCAAAAGAAGAGAAAGGAAAGAGTTCCCTTTCCAAACAGCAAGTTCGAAGTGGGTGAAGGTAGTGGGGGCCCCAAGGCAAAGGTTAGCAAGCAGGTTGATGATGCTTGCCATCATTGTGGAAAGAAAGGACATTCGCGCCGCAACTCCAAGGCTGACCTAAAGCAGAAAAGTTCTGAAAAGGGTACGTATTTCATTGACATAAATTTGTCTGTCAATTCTTCTTCTTGGGTATTGGATACGGGCTGTGGCTCACACTTATGTAATGATTTGCAGCTCATGACAAGAAGTAGAAAGCTTAGAGCGGGTGAGACCTACCTAAGGATGGGGAATGGAGCAAGAGTTGCTGCTGAAGCCATTGGCACGATTTACTTAAATGTTTTGGATTCTAGTTTTCCTATTGTTTTGAACGATTGTTTATTTGTTCCGTTTCTCATTAGAAACCTTATTTCTATTCATGTATTAGATATTGAAGGTTTTACTTTTGTTTTTGGAAATTCGATTTGCATTATACAAAATAATGAAAACTTGATTTGCAAGGGACTGACTATTAAACAACTTGTATGAACTAAATCCAAATGAAATACCTATTAATGTTATATCAGCAAAACGTAAGGAGATAGATCAAAACCCCGCACAACTTTGGCACGCTAGATTAGGTCATGTCTCTTTAAGAAGGATGAACGATTTTGTTAGTGAAGGATTGTTCTCTTTAGAGGATGTGAAATCACGACAAACTTGTGAATCTTGCCTTAAAGGAAAAATGACCAAGTCACCCTACAAAAGGGAAAATGGAACGAGCCGAGGGTCTTTTGGATTTGATCCATACAGACGTATGTGGTCCACTAAGTGTTAGTGCGAAGGGTGGATACAACTACTTCGCTACCTTTACCGACGATTATTCTAGGTATGAGTACGTGTACTTGATGAAGTACAAGTCCGAAACATTTGAAAAGTTCAAAGATTTTAGACACGAAGTAGACAATCAACTCGAATGAAGTATTAAGAAGTTGTGATCCGGTCGTGGTGGAGAATACTTGAGCATCGAGTTCATAAACTATCTAAAAGAGAATAGAATACAATTTCAATGGACTCCATCTGTAACTCCTCAACTTAATGGAGTTTCCGAACGTCGGAATAGAAATTTATTAGATATGGTTCAATCAATGATGGGGTTCACGAACTTACCGGCATACTTGTGGGGTCATGCACTTCGCACTAACGCGTAATTGCTGAATAGAGTTAACACCAAAGCAGTTAAATCCACACCTTATGAACTTTTGCGTTCCCGGAAACCCAACTACAAACATATTAGGATATGGGGTTGTCCCGCTTATGTGAAGCGATTAGTGGGAGATAAGTTGCATAGTAAATCCGACTTGTGCTATTTTGTGGGGTATCCCGAAGACTCAATGGGAAACAAATTCTATTATGTCAAGGAAGCAAAGACGTTTGTTTCGAGAAATGCCACGTTTTTAGAAAGGGAGTTTCTATCCGATAGAAAATGCAGCATGATAGAACTTGAAGTAGTTCAAGAACCGCAAAGTGAAGTTCAAGCGCAAGAACAAATAATCGAACCAATACAACAATCCTCCAATATACCTCCTGAACCTATGGTACGTAGATCCGAAAGAGTTCGGAAAATGCCGGATAGGTTATTCCTCCTCGAAAATGATGAAGTTCATGTTGATCTTGGACAAGATCCAAGAACATACAATGAGGCCGTATCGGATGCGGACATGGGACATTGGCTAACTGCCATGAAATCCGAAATGGCTCCATGTACTCCAACAAGGTGTGGGCTTTGGTAGATCCACCTAAGGGAATTGTTCCTATAGGCTGCAAGTGGATCTATAAGAAGAAAATTGGAGTGGATGGAAAGGTATCGACCTATAAAGCTAGATTGGTAGCGAAAGGATATACTCAAAGGCAAGGTGTTGACTATGAGGAAAAAATTTCGCCAGTCGCGATGCTGAAGTCCATTAGGATTTTGTTGGCCATAGTTGTGTGGTACGACTACGAGATATGGCAAATGGATGTGAAGACCGCTTTCCTTAATGGAGACATTGAGGAAGAAATTTACATGGCGCATCCGGAAGGCTTCATATCTTATGGAAGTGAGCAAAAGGTTTGCAAGCTCCAGTGATCCATTTATGGATTGAAACAAGCATCCCGAAGTTGGAACATTAGGTTCGACTCAACTATCAAAGAGTTTGATTTTGAGAAGAATCCGGAGGAACCTTGTGTATACAAGAAGGTTAGTGGAAGGGCAGTGATATTTTTAGTGCTTTACGTTGATGACATTCTACTCATTGGGAATGACGTAGGAATGTTGCGACAAACGAAAGCATGGTTGTCCACACGTTTCTCAATGAAGGATTTGGGAGAAACATCTTATGTATTAGGAATATGCACCTATAGACATAGAGCATGCTTGGCTTATCCCAAAGCCTGTACATAGACACCGTTATGAAACGGTTTAGCATGGAAGATTCCAAGAAGGGATTCTTGCCAATGTCCCATGGGGTTCGTCTCTCGAAATCTATGTGTCCGCAAACACCTAGTGAAATCGAGGAGATGAAAAGGACGCCTTAGGCTTCTGCAATAGGAAGCATAATGTATGGTATGCTATGTACGAGACCCGATATTGCATATCCTGTGAGTGTCACAAGCCAACATCAGTCTAACCCCGGTCTGGCTCACTGGAAGGCCGTGAAAGATATCCTCAAGTACTTACGAAGGACTAAGGATATATTTTTGGTTTATGGGGGTGCCGAGTTGAAATCAGAGGGCTTTACCGACTCTTATTTTCAATCGGATGTGGACGACTCAAAGTCGAACTCGGGATTTATATTCACGCTTAATGGTGGTGTCGTGTGTTGGAAGAGTTCCAAGCAAAGCACGACGGCCGATTCCACTACCGAAGCGGAATACATTGCAGCGTCCGAAGCTGCAAAAGAAGGGACTCGGATAAGGAAGTTCATCCAAGAGTTGGATGTCATTCCTAATGCAAGTGATCCAGTACCGTTGTACTGTGATTACACTGGAGCCTTGGCCCAAGCTAAGGAGCCGAGATCTCATCAGAAGTAGAAGCATATTCTGGGGAAGTATCATGTGATCCGAGAGATCATTGATAGAGGTGAAGTTAAAGTAGAACGAGTCACCTCGGAAGAGAACGTTGCAGACCCCTTCACGAAGCCTTTACCAAGATCGGTCCACGAGAAACATCGAGAGTCGATGGGATTGCGATTCATGGGTAGTTGGCTTTAGGTCAAGTGGGAGATTGTTAGAATAGGTGACCAACAAGCCAACTTGTGGTTGTGGTTTTTCATATTTATTATGGTAATAATAAATGAGATCAATCTCCATGTGGGTGGAAATTAGACGGTGTTTTTGTGGTGACGATGGTGGGGATGGTCATGGTGTGGTGTGAAAACGGTATGGTGACAATGGAAAGTCAGATGTAGAGTTTTTGGTTAGATCCGGCAGGGCGGAGAAAGTCGCGCATGCTAGACCCCTAATCGACTATGTTAAGTTTTAATCGACTATGCTCAGTAGTCGATTAAGGTTTAATCGACTATGATCAGTAGTCGATTAAAGTTAATCATTACGTTTTTTAATTCATTTTTGAACTTTTGGTTATTGATTCTCGATTTTGCCACGTGTAGTCGGACTTGGGGCATTTAGGTAATATGTTTTTGTTCTGTCATTGTGAATCCATCATCCAATTTCTATATATCAATAGATTTTTTGTATATCTTTTGTTTTGTAAAAAATAGCTGATTTTCATTTTCTTTTTTGTAGTTGTTTTTGTTATTTGTTTCGGTTGGTTATTGTTTGGATTCTTTTGTTGAATCGTGTTGGTTTTGATTGAATATTTTACAGTTGTTGTTGTTGTGACTTTTAGTAATTAATATTCATTATTCAACCACAATTTTAGTTGTTAGTTCGTTAATCAACTATTCCCTTAGTCGTATGATTCCTGACAGAGAAAAAGTATTACAAAAAATTAAAAAAAAAATAATAATAACAAAAAATTATTTCTTTTAAATTAAAAAAAATATTAAAAAATGAAAATTAAAAACAATAATTAATTAAAAAAAAGGGGGAGGAACAAAACTGGGGATGTGTGTAGTTGGAAAAAAGATAGTGGATTATTGAGGAACGGAACGGAGCCTCGGTTTACATCAACGAGTGAAATATGGGTTGGACATATCCCAATTAATGAAAGTTTTTGGACGTTCTCAAAGTGCCCCATTTAATAAATGAAAAAATCAGCCCTTTGTAATTTGGAATTACCGAAAAAATCCTCATGTTAAATAAATCAACAAGGACCCTCCAATGAAAATCAGGCAAATCAAAATAGGTCCTTGACAGCTTATCGTGGACACCGCGCGCTACCAGGGGTGACTTTTTGACCCGAAAGACCAAAATACCGTTTAAATTATAATTTTAAAAAATTACAGATTCAACCCAAAATGAAGGTTTGAAATTTTCAATTCAATTTTTCAAATTTTCAGAAGCGCCCTCTCTCTAAATTAAATCAAAATTGGAAGATCAATCTCAATTTTTAATTCAATCCTTAACACAACATCATCTCCTCATCGAAAAATGTCTATCTTGACCTCATCGAAAAATGTCAATCTCGATTTCTATTTCCAAAACGGCTGGGGTCACCTCCGACCAAAACCCGAATTCCTCAACCAACCATGAAAACCCTCGGTTTCTTTAGTGAAATTCTAAAAGAACACATGGCAGCGAGGCGCCGTTGGAGTTTGGAAGCAGGCATGAAGAAGGAGATCTGGTCCAGCCAATTTTTTTCTCTTGTTCAAAGGTTGGCAGCACGAAGTATGCGACGGTGAATCTCTGGTGAGGTGCAAGCATAGTCCCACATCCGTTTAATATGGAAAATATCACTTTTTTTATAAGGAGATAAGGAGGGGAGGAGGGGATAACAACTCTATTTATGGGACCTTTTGGAAAAAAAAAACCCAAGAGCAAAACCAATAGTTGGCCCAGATTAGACAATATCATACATATGTAAAGCTTGTGGTATACCGATGGGCCCCTAACAATCTCGGCGGTGAATCGCCAATTTGAGGTCTATAACAAAGAGGTGTTGGGCTTGGGTTTAGAGACGGGATGGTGGTTGATGGGTTTGGTATGACGGTGAAGATGATGAAAATGTGAGGTCGGGTGGGTGGCTTTTGTTTGACGAGAAGGATGAAAGAATAATGGATATGATTGGTGAGTTTTTGGGCTTCCATTTCCATTTTATTCTGGAGAAAAGATGTTTTGGGAGAAAAATTTCAAAATAAAATAAAAGTTGTTTGTATTTTGAGATGAGACAATTTGTACTGTAGCAAGTTAAATCATGTTTTAAAATGTGTTGGAAAAAGGTATTCTGAAAGAAGAATTTGAAAGATAAAGTGATTTTAGATTGTACTTTAGTGAAAAAAAAATTCACTGTAGCAGTCAAATCATCTATGTTAGATAGAGAAATATTTGAATTTTTGTTGGGAAGTTTTTGAAAATATTTGAGAAAGATAATTTTATTGTGGGAAAATAATGAAAAGAATTTGAAAACCTAAACAAACATGGGGTTGTCTAGGGTCCGAGAGGGTTGTACATCTCGGACCATAACCGGCCAATACAAATGCTCCACATAGGATTCTTACGTACCCACTAAAAAATAGTACGATACATACTTTACAAGTAAAATTACATTAAACACCTTTTTAGTAAAACTGGAAATTTAATTAGAAAATTAATAATTAAAACTTAATTCATATCAAATGAAAAAAAAAATCACAATAAAATCTAATAGCTTTCCTTAAACCTTAGACCCACTTACATCAATCTCCTTAATTCATAAACAATTTTTCCTCCAAAAAAAATCATCATTGATTTTTCACTTCTTCCTGGCAAAGTTCTCAGAGCAAGAAATCATCATGTGGTTCTTCTTATCGTACGGCGTAGAGAAATGTGAGACAAATCTTTTCTTCCATACATATTGATTTTCACATGTGTCCTGTAGAACTGGATGATTGTTAATCCATTTTTATTTTGTCGGCAATTTCTGATGGTAACAGTGTTTGTATGATTCTGTAATGTATCTGCTAGAATCTAATTGGATTCTAATAAACAAGGGATGAGTAAAGACTTGTACAACAAGTCCTTATGTACCGTGAAACACAAAAGGGAAGTCTCCTTGTTTACTTTAATTCTTTAATTTGTCATTAATTGTTTCTTTTATATAGGAAACTATCTTATTAATTAAAAAGAGTTATTCTTAACTTAATGACTTGTGTAGAAGTCTTGTGAAAGAAGAACTCTTTCTTTCCATATAATTCACACAGACGTGTGAGAAGCAAGAGAAGGGATAATTTCTTTTTATTTTTTTCTTATATTATCATTAATTGGAATATTATTATTTATATGGGATCTCTCTTGTAGTTTAATAATATATTATTAGATAGGTATTAGGTATCTTATAAATCTCCTATATCTCATGTATGTATCTAATCTTAATTAGTTTGCTTATACAGGAGTCTTTCCCAGGCTATATAAAAAAGAGAAGCAGGAACAGAATACGGCGTGTCTTTTTGGAGAGAAACAGATATCTCTTTTCTTTGTTGTTGTTGTGTGCTTTTTGGAGAGAAAAATATTTCTCTTTTCCTTGTTGCTCTTCCTGCGACTTTTTATCGAGATAAGAGTTCAGAGAAAATATATTTTTTTATTCTCGTTTTTATTGCACCATTGTGATACGTGATTTTCATAGAAAATATATCGGCTTCAAGGCTTTATGGTGAAGACACCAAGATTCAAGGATTATCACAAGTTTGCTTCTTCTATACAAAAAGAAGATCCGTTCTTCGGGAGAGGGGCTTAAACAGATCTCGGGAGAAGATCGATCCGCCGACTGAGGGATTCAGCGTTGAAGGGAGTTCAACCGTGCGGAGCAAGGGACGTGCTGCAAATTGAAGATTTATAATCAGAACAAGAACAGCGTCAACAAAGATGGAGTCTTTGTATTTTGATTAAGTCCTACTATTGTATTCGTAAAACTAAAAAATAGTAAATTTTGTTTGCAGGTCCCCGTGGATGTAGGGTACAATTGTATCCGAACCACATTAAATTTGTGTCTTGATTATTTCTGTTTTTACGAACTGTTTTACGAACTGTTGCAACACTTGACACAACAGTAACGAAAAACTGAATCTAACACAAATAATTTAATCTGTACGAAATAAATTCTAACAAATTTATGTTAGATTAAATTTACTAGCAGTGTTTGTATGATTCTGTAATGTATCTGCTAGAATCTAATTGGATTCTAATAAACAAGGGATAAGTAAAGACTTGTACAACAAGTCCTTATGTACCGTACTACAACAAAGAAAAGAGAGATCTGTTTCTCTCGAAAAAGACACGCCGTATTCTGTTGCTGCTTCTCTTTTTTATATAGCCTGTGAAAGACTCTTGTATAAGCAAACTAATTAAGGTTAGATACGTACAGGAGATATAGGAGACTTATAAGATACCTATCTAATATTATGTTATTAAAATACAAGAGAGATCCCATACAAATAATAATATTCCAATTAATGACAATATGAAAAAAGTAAAACGGAATTATTCATTCGCTTGATTCCCACACGTCTGTGTGAAATATATGGAAAGAAAGAATTCTTCTTTCACAAGACTTCTACACAAGTCATAAAGTTAAGAATAACTCTTTTTAATTAATAAGATATTTTCCTATATAAAAGAAATAATTAATGACAAATTAAAGAATTAAAGTAAACAAGGAGATTTCCCTTTTGTGTTTCACGGTACATAAGGACTTGTTGCACAAGTCTTTACCCATCCCTTGTTTATTACAATCCAATCAGATTCTAACAATCTCCCCCTTTGTCATTGATTGATTATAATAATTTTCTCCCCCTAAGTAAAATGCCTGAAAATGAAACAATAGAGGATAGAAGGAAGCAATAAAACCAATGATCATCCTCAACATCAAAGGAACAACTCATCATCATCATCTCTATCACCAACAAGAGTGGCATGAACTGCTGTAGCAGTACGTGCCACAGTTAGAGCAACTGTTCCAACAGTACTGGCTTCGGCAGGTGGTTCACAACGGAGTCAGCTCCCCCTGCATGTGTTTCTCCCGCTGTAGGTGGTCCTTGGGCAGCTCCTTTTGTGTACATGACTTCATTCTTCCCCTTTGTTTACTTGGCTTGGTACACTTGGAGGCCGACATGGTAAATAATCCACGTGATAAAAGACTCAGCAAATAACTTCGGCGTTAGCTCCTCATTTTTTATTCTTGTGAAGACCTAAACCAATTAATGACAATAAATACAGTATTAAAAATGTGAAATTCCTTCGATTTTGGAGATACACGTTCAGGTGTTGTGGACTTAGAATCGCATCGAGATTCTAACAGTATCGTCACCCTAACATTTCAAGACCTATGAAGTTATATACAACCACAGTTCAACTGATACCAACCACAGTTGAACTGATTTCCATGTGGTTGTGTTTGCTGCATTATATTTTATTAGGTCACGTTTCATCTTCATAAACTGATAGTAAACTTATCAATTACACTAATTTGAATATGTAACAAACATTTAACTCATGTTGTAATTACTGCATCAAGAAGATATTACTTTGGCATTGAAATTATAATGTGTCCTTATTTGCCCGTTTGTCGTTTATAAAACAAATATATTGCAAATTATAAATAACTACAACTTATAGGACTAAATTGTAAATTTTAAAATTTCCAAAATTGTAAAATAAGGAACGAAAATTGAAGATTTTTCAAATCTTCTTCCTCGTTCCATTCCGCCGTCCACCTCCCAACCAGGAAAAATTCGGCATCGCCGCCGCCTTCTGGCCTGTCTAGCACCACCGCCGCTCTCTGGCTCGTCTAGCACGACCGCCACCCACCTACTCCTTCAAATTTATCTCCCTTGTCACCGTCGCCTTCTGGCCCGTCTCGCACCACCGATACCCACCTACTCTTTCAAATTTCTCTCGCTCGTCCCCGCCACCGTCTGGCACCCAATTCTTAGCGAGAGAGAGTTGTGTATAGGTAAGGTTTTTTTTATCATGCACATAATCGCCGTCGCCGCCGCCTTTGTTCAAATTGTATATATGGGCTGCCATAGGTAGAGTGAAATTGGAGTACAAATGGTACTTCGCGAATTTGGAAAAAAATAACTACACATCAAAAAAATAATTAAAAATAATTGTGTATTAAAATTTTGTTTAATTAAATTAATTTCAGTGTTGAGAGAATATTAAAAAATAAATATGTACAGTATATATTTTATTAATTGCTGAAAAATCCCGTAGGGCATTTTTGTCATTTCACTTTTAGTCAATGCCTAAAAACATAGAGGGTGCTGTGAGTTTTGAGTTTGATTACACGAGGGGGCGTTGGTGAGTTTTTTTTTGACAGTGGGGTATTTTCCAATTAGAGATTACACAGGGGAGGTATTTGCAATAAGCTCTTATTCTCACAGTAAAATATATATAGTGATCAACCGTGAAAGAAACAATATGCTAAACACTAGAATCGAATACAAAATTGAGATGTATATTATAATAAATTCAAACAAAGTTTTATTGTAAAGTTCCATTATAAAATATACCCAAAAATTATATTTTTTTCCCTTGGAGATTAAAGGCTACTGAAGTGGACAATAAGAGAAACAAGATGGTAACGGTCAAATAAACTGATGTAGAATCACAAGGCGGTGGGCATGTAGGTGGATTCATGGTAGTCGCCTAGGGGTTTCAACATCTGTGGTTGGTGCACAAGCATCCGGCTAAGGAGTTGCCGACGAGGGGGTGATGGGGGGGGGGGGGGGGGTCGCCGATGGATTTGCCCCGCCACCAGCCAACGAGTCTAGTACAGTTACAATTTAATTTCTGCCTGAATTGGCCGAGAGTGCAAATTGGCCGAGAGTGCAGATATAGTGGTGGTCCTCGGTGCCTTATAAGCTCCTCGAGGATTGATAATGGCACTTATCTGATAACACCATAAAATTAATAACACCTCATTTCAAATGAAATAAATCATAACCAAAGCATAGGGTAATGATACACAACATCAACAAGAAAAGTTTTATGAATTAATGAACAAACATGGACCTCGTAATCTTGTTAGATGATTTCATATTCTTATCATACCATAAAAGATGAAATAAGAGTACATCAGAACATTCAACATGATAAACAATACCAACAAAAAGATTCAACTAATAATGATTAATAAGCCTATTCCCCTTTTATTTTCATCGTGCTACAAATGAATGAAACCTCCAAAATATACCTGACTAATTCGACATTCCTGGAGCTTTAGCAATAGCCACAAGCTAAGAAAAAACCTCTTTATTTTTAAGAATTTCTTTGTGTTCTTCATCTTCGTCAGAAGAGTCGCCGCCGTCGAACGGCAACACTGCTATTTGCATAAGATCGGTTGGGATGGAGAGAAGTGGATGCGTTCTTATATGAAGAATTTGGGGAGTTTTGATTTTATTTTTTCTTGTAATTTTTTTAATTGATTATGATTATTGTAACATTTGTTTAATGGATATTTTACATTTTTTGGTTGAGTTTGTAACGTTAATTAGGTAATTTATATAACTGTACGATGTGTGTATGATGGTGTACGATCTGTTTTTACTGGGTTCGTACTTTTATTTTAGAAATTCCAGTATCGTACTAGATCATACTAGGTCGTACAAAAAAAATCAACGGATGAGATTAACTGATACGTGTTTTCCTCACGTATCAATCACTGCAAGTATACAATATCCCATTTTGTAGAACAGTGGTTCCGGATATCGATCCACAGGGACCTTGTAGATTCACATGCTAAGTAGTGTCATTATATTATGTAGCCAATCTTGAATAATTGGAATGGTGATAAACCCTAGTTTAAAAGCTTGCAAGATCGTAAACATGCATGTATAGAGTGTACGTAAATAAAATAGCGAAAACTCAACACGGAAGGGCTTCGATTTAAAAGGGACTTCTAGGGCCAAATCCACCTATGTATAATCAACAACGATCTACAAATTCATTATCTAAAGTCACATTCCTATTCGTTAACCCAGACGTTAAAGTACTCTAACCCCCGTCTCCAATGTAGTTAGAGTCTACCCACAGCTCCGACGTCTCCGTTCAGAATCTGCTATTAAGAGAGCATTTAGGTAAAGTCTTTAAGGGCTATCCGAAGTGGATCACTTCTCCATTTCCACACCCCGAGCTATGTTTTCCTAACTTCAAACAAGAGATCCTCTCTCGAGTTCATTCCTATTTAATATCAATCCGAGAATTCATCAAACAATCAGAAGCATTTAATACATGAAAACATAAGTTTCATAAACAAAATAAAAACACGATAAATAGATAACAGAAATGATGATCAAAATCAATATATACAAGGTTTCATTACCCTAGAAGAAAATGTTCTTAGTTTATAACAAACATAATGTCAAAGGAATGTACACAAGAAATGAAGAACAAAACGTAAAGAAATTGCCTAAGAAAAACCCAAGTCGAAACTCCCATTGATGATTCCCGTGAAGGACTGACGAAAACCGTAAAAAAATCGAAGTAGCATGAAGAATGAAAGGGTCTTTCTATTTATAGTGAAATCAAAGCTTCCTCAAGAAGCTTTGCAAAATAACTATCTTTCTCAAAAGTCGTGCCCAGATCGCGATCTGGGTTGGCTGGATCGCAATCTGCCAGCCTCGGGGATTTGCCCACTGCCATGCCAGATCGCGATCCGGATATGTGTATCGCGATCTGGATCTTGATCAAAAAGTCTTATGTCCCAGATCGCGATCCAGAATGTCAGATCGCAATCCTTTTTTTTTTGGGTTGGGATATTCCTACATTATTTTGAATTATGCATAATTTTGTCATTTCACCTAAGTCAACAATAAAATATCAAATAAGGGGCAATGTGCTTTTTAAAGAATACATTGGGTGATTCTTGCTATTTTTGTTCAATACAATGGTTTTTGTGGCCATTCGAAATTACACAGGGATTATGTGCAAATAACTCAATTAATAAAGCATCTTCAGAAATTTAAAAGAAAAAAAAATAAAATAATATATAGAGAAAATCACCACGCACGTGCAACACATGTGCACCTTGCTAGTATATACAAATATACAAATCTGGTGGATATATATGGTGCTTCTCTTAATACCTAGAATTCATTAAACTATCGAAATATTAAACATAACTAAAGGTCCTGAGTACTAATTACCACCATTTAGGCCAAAAAAATAAAAAAATTCATATCTACATTACATGCATAATGCTGCTTCAACTATTGAACTTTGGAGATAAACATGAAACTGAAGCTACTCAGATCATTAAGTCAAATAATCGAAGCTTGAATGGCCTTGCCAGCTTTTCCTAGATTGATGTTATTAATTGCGAATTTTGCAAGTTATTGAATGAGAGTGGAGGTATGCTCGATTGTACTTATATTATTTGTTTTGAACGAGTTCCTTCATTATTAATTAAAAAAATCTACTGATCTAGTATATATATCTATACATGTGCCGATTTATTTTCATTAATTAATTTCCATTGCGATTGTTATGAGGCCAATTCAGGGGACTGGACGGGCATAATGGGAGCCACAAATGCTTGTGTCTCATTGACGCATAATATTTCGGAGTAGCAGACGACTATAATCCAACATAATAGCTTTGATAAAGCTAGCTAGCCCTTTTAGGTACGTGAATATTTCCTAGTTGTTCTTCGGATACATTTACATTTATTGCTTATGTGAACATTCAAGCTAAATAACCCCAACGCGTTACATACACTAAGCCAAATTGCATTTCGGGCGACGAAAATTTGCGACGAAAAAGGTTTATTTGCGACGAAAGAATAATTTTGCGATGAATAGTTTGCGACGAAACAGACGCCAAAAAAGGTCAAAAAAACAGCCGTCGCAAATGTCTGCGACGAAATACGAAAAATGTCGCAATTGTTGCGACGTTCCTCATGAAACGTCGCATCATCTTAAATTTTTCGTTACTTGAAAAATTGCGATGAAACGTTCAAGAATCGTCGCAAAATCCGTCACAAATGTGCGACTAAAATATAAAGTCGCAGTTTGTTGCGACATTAATTTGCAATTAATTTCGTCGTATACATTGCGACAAAATCATCAAAAACGTCGCAATATTATATATGTCAATTTTATTATTTTTTGTTGATTTTATTTGATTATTGCTAAATTTATAATTATAAACAATAAATAATACCAATAAAATCATTAAACAACTCAAAATTTATATCCACTGCTTTAAAATTCACATTTAGGTAAAATCATCCAAACATGAATTTAAAATATACAAATTGCTAATGTTGTATCTTTATAAAGATAAATTAATCCTCATTTTCTCCTTCATCTTCATTAAAACTATTTGCAGGTGACGGAAGGATTATGCTGCTCGGACTCATTCTCAATCTTTTGAAAAAACACAAATCACATAGTTAAAGAGTGCTCAATTAATATCAATTTAAAATCAATTACTCTTACCTTCTTTTGCACTTCATCACAAGCATCACTCAGCAGATCAATCTCCACTTCTTTCTTTGCTTGGCAGTTTTGACTAAGAAGTTTCAACATCTTCTGCAAAAGAAAAAAAACTTATATAATGAGTATAAAAAGGCCGATATAATAAATCTATATACATTTTATTGCATAATAATAATAATTATAGCTATAGTGTTAAAAGCTCACAGTATATCATCATTCTTCATAGTTTCACCTAAGTGCTTCTCGACAATCAGCTGAACAAAGGAGAAAAACGTATTTTTCTTCGAGCAAAAAAATCACTTAAATGTATGTTTAGGTATAGAGTATGTATTAATAACTATATAAAAATCCATCTGGTAAAAATAAAGATTATCCATCTCACACGACTTGTGTCACAATATATGGCGCCTATCTTATAAATCTCAACTGAGGCAAGTTCAATGTCACTTGCCTTCAATAGGACAAATAAGGTGCATGATCAAAGGAAAATTTTCAACAAACTTCAAGTAGTAACATCATTGCTTGTTATTAGAAAGAACATTTTCAACAAACTTCAAATAGCAACATCATTGCTTATAATGAAATTGAAACCTAAACAATTACACATGCATATATCTCGTGTATATGAACATAGCTATACCGTATATGCATAATTGTATACATATTTAATTGCCGGAGAATTGCAGCTCCGTAATAATAGAAAATACATGCTATATGTAAAACAAATATTGTTTAAATCATCAAAAGCATTTAGACACAAGAAACACCAATATTTGTTTCATTTACTTTCTGGAATAATGAAGTCTTTTAAATTCATAATGCAAATCCAAATAAGTAAGAATACAGAAAATCACCAAATTTAGAAAGCAAAAAATCAACAGAAAAAGAAGTACTGCATGCTCATGAACATTCCAAACTTTAAATCTTACCAACAAGGTAAAGAGCAAATGCAACGGTGAACGAGTGGTCTGCGGCAGCGAACAATAAAGCTCGAAGAATTGGCGATTCCAATCCATTGAACAAATATCAATACAATAACATTCTAAAAGAAAGAAAAAAAACACAAACTTTTTTTAAAGAATCAGTAGTACAACACCATAAAAAAAATAGTTGGTCTTTTGGAATTGTTAACCGCAATAAATTAATTTTGGAAACAAAACAAACTAATTGCCCCAGTATTAAAGAATTTGAAAACCGAGTAGGAAAACAAAGAGTATGAACAATAACATTCCAAAAGGAAAAAAAACACAAACTTTTTTTTCAAGAATCAGTAGTACAACAACATAAAAAAAAATAGTTGGTTTGTTGCAATTAATAACCGCAATAAATTAATTTTGTAAACAAAACAAAATAATAGCCCCAATATTAAAGAATTTGAAAATCGAGTAGGAAAACAAAGAGTATGAACAATAACATTCTAAAAGAAAAAAAAAACACAAATTTTTTTTTCAAGAATCAGTAGTAAAACACCATAAAAAAATAGTTGGTGCGTTGCAATTGTTAACCCCAATAAATTAATTTTGGAAACAAAACAAAATAATAGCCCCAATATTAAAGAATTTGATAACCGAGTAGGAAAACAAAGAGAATGAAGGCAATACCGATTGATTAACGGGTTTCAAGTTTCAAGAATTTGGTGTAGGCTAGCGTCGAGAAGTGCAGTGGTGGCGTCGGCGTAGGTGCGATGGTGGAGGTGGCCTTGGCGGTGTACTCGCGGTGAGAAGACCGAGGAAGAAAACTTCGGTGTGGGCTCCTGGTGCGTCGGCGAAGGGCTGTGGTGGCGTCGGCGAAGGGCTGTGGTGGCGTCGACGAAGGGCGGCGTAGGGTTGTGCAGAGGCTTTGTCAGAGGGTTGTGAGAGAGAAGTAGCGAGAGAGTGAGAGGGATAAAGGAGATGGAGAGAAAATTAGGGCATAAATATTTTTACTAATTAATTTGCGACTTTAAAATAAAAACGTTGCAAGCTTCAACTAAATTGCGACTTTTATTTTAAATACGTCACATCCAAATGTATTTCAAAAAAATGCGGATAATAATATTGCGACGCATTCGAGAAAACGTCGAAAATTTTAGATTTAGAATTGCGACGTTTTTACTATTTTCGTCGCAATAAAAATGGCTAATATATTCTTTATTTTTTCATTGCGACACTTAAGGTAATTACGTCGCAATCTTGCGACGAAATATAAAATGTCGCAACTGGAACGTCGCAACAGCCCCATTCAATTTGCGACGGTTATGAAATAACGTCGCAATATGACTTTATTAAAAAACAATTTAATTTTTATTTTGTATTGCGACGTATTCTTCTATTATCGTCGCAATGTAGCGACAAATTTTTTATTTTCGTCGCAATAATTAGTGGAAAATTTTAGTGTTTAAATGTGCGACATTTGTTGGCGACGATATTAGTATTCGTCGCAAAAATTTATATAAATTTATTATTTACATTTATTTGCGACGATGTTGTTTAAAAAAGTCGCAAATTGTGCGACGAATATGTTTTCGTCGCAACAAAAAAGTCGCCTGAAATGAAATTTGGCCTAGTGATAAGGCAAGTATTGTAATTGTATAATTGTTCGATTTTCTGCAAGGGTCTATTAGATATAACCCCCTTAAACATTCAAATAATAGGGGTAGACCCAAACTTAAATTTGCCATTTTGATACAAACCCAAACTTTTCTAAATTACATAATTACCCTCAATCAAATCCCACAAATCCCGTTACTTTACCTTTTGAAATAATATCAAATCTCTCCCTATTTTCCCGTTAAAACACTATCACCACAAACCCACTATCAAAAAAACTGTAGACCCTCCCAAAACCAGAAATTTGCACGGCCGTGGATCGGCGATTTTTCTGCACTCCGACCAAGCCTCCGTAGGTACGTCGTCGCCACTCGCTGAATCGCTATCATCCATCGATTTGTTGATATGTTTTGGCTAAATCGACTATCACGTTTGTGTAATTGCAGATCTGTTATAATCGCATACCGAATTCGAGCACTAAATCAGTGATATTGCAACAATTGATGGGCAGGACATCCACCAGAAGTGATATCGTCGTTGGCCGCCGTCGCCGCCGCCGTCAGTGCTCCAATCTAGGGTTACTCAAATCTAGGATTACTCAAATCTAGGGTTTTGATAATTCTTCGGCCTATAGTTGATTAACGTGATGCATAGTCGAATTACATCTGTATTAATATACTATCCCATATCATTTAATAGACTATCCCACTGGTATAATTTTACTATGGATCTCGTTAATCGACTATGGGCCGAAAAATCATCAAACCCCTAGAATAATAATAATAATAATAATATATATGGAAACTGAATAATATGTTTGGTTGAAATACTAATCAATTAGGGTAATTTTCCTTATTATATGAAAACGATTAGGGTAAATAATAATATATATGAAAAAATAATCATATAAATGGAAACTGAATAATATGTTTGTTTGAAATACTAATCAATTAGGGTAATTTTCCTTATATCATGTAATAGACTATCTCATTGATCTAATTCGACTATGGATCTCGTTAATCGACTATGGATCCCGTATTATTCAACCACATAATATATTAATAATTTCAATATAGTACATTAATCTGCTATGATAGTATATTACGGTTATAGTAGTGATATGAAATTGTGTTACAAACAATACACCACTGAAATGAAAAGAACATTGAGAACAAAACCAACGTAAAGTATTCCAACATAACCAATAAAATAGTACATTAATAATCTCATAATTTCAATCTAGGGTTTTGATAAAATACTTAAAACACATCATAACACAATCAAACCAATATGTCGAGTTAAAAAACTCTACTACATTAATAATCTCATAATAGTATAATAAAATGATAATGGTAGTATCATACGGTATTCATAATAGTATACTACTGTATTACAACGGTTTAACACTTAACCAAAGTTACCGAGCCATTACATCGTAAACACCTCTTTATAGCAACCAACCCACCAAACCTCAACAAAATCCGTACGAAATTCGCCATCGAAAAAACCTAAAATCATAAAACAAAATTAAAATTCAGAATACTAAAAAATGATTAAATAGACTGCAAATACATTTGAATGACAATACATTAATATCATCAAAAATAAACTTAAAATGCAAAATCCATACGCTAAATTAAAAAAGAATACTACGAAATATATTTTAATGTACAACCCAGCACCCTAAAATCTGCTATTATAAACAAATAAACCAACTATCGAACGGGATCAAACTCATGAACTCGACCATAGCGGACAGTTATTTCAATTATTGCATAAACTAACTACGAAGCTCATATAAAACAACTCTGGTCCGATATGCGTGAACCATCATCTTCTAACTTTGTCAATCCTCTTCCAAACAGACATCATCCGCCAAAAATAACGATGTATATATGACGGAAATTTTGTTAACAAAACGTTCTACTTAATAGAATCAAGTACCAACACAACTCTTAAAAATGTCTAACCACCGTACACAACAATCCTGGACATTGAGCGAAAAATAAAAACGAAAAAAAACGCATTCATACCCGCTTAACAACGTCCACCAATGAAAGCTCAAATCCGATCCTATTTCCACGACGGTGCAGAAATCTTCAAAGACGATAAAAACCGCTGGAACGCTGAAGAGAATCTTCAAAAAATATTGTACACGATTTGATATAACGGCCAATGATCTCACGTAAATTTATTCCGTGATTTTAAGCAACGTATCAGCAAATCTCAAATCACGTAGTAAAGGAAATAAATTCCGTTTAGAAATAAAACAGGGGTATTAAAGGGAAATTATATAATATATTTTGCCAAGTTGGCAAAATTGGGTGTATCTCAAAAAGGGAAAAAATAATTGGATCTACCTCATTAGAAAATATGAACAAGGGGGTTATCCCTAATAAACCCTTTCTGCAATTATGTCCATTTCTTTATGTAAATAACCCAATATCGGTTCACAGTCAATTAACACACCTTTCACCATCGAGAGATACGACAATGGAGGATATCTATGCTGCTCAATGTCATAACTCATAAACAGCACAAATGACTTGCAAATTTGCAATACAAATAAGATTTTTTCGCCAATTTAATAATTATTAAAGACATGGTTCAGGGTGTCTAGGAAATTATTAAACCCAATAATTGCAAGGTGGGAGGTGTTTAGGCATTTTTCCCAAGTAATATAAGATACAAACATGTGCAGAAAAACGAGGATCAGAAGAGATCGACAATATTGATCGCTTTTTACTTTAAAATGAAATTCTGGATTGATTTGCAGAAGAAATAACGTACCAGTTGTGATGTATTCGTAAGCAAAAACCGAAACTTCGGTTGTTTGTCCAGCAAGAAGGTCAACAGACATGCAGCTAACTTTAAATCAATGAGGTGGTCTTGTAATATGTTTTCTGCATGTAGAGCTAAAATACCAGAGCAAGTATTTTATGCTAAAACACAATGAGAATAGTCGGGGGAAAAAAAAAAGTAATTTTATATCGTGTTACAAGCCAACAAGGTTTCAGTTGAGAAACTCAATCTGAATTCAATCAATTTACGAAATAACATCTGATTAGATGAAACCCTAAATTCCAAAGACATGTTGTGACTCCTATTTTCACACATCAAGAATTAACAATCAAATCAAAATTAAATGAATACGTATAAAATTAACGAACATACAGACATAGACATGAATAAAGTCCAGCTATTACAAAAGCAAACTAACTCCAACAGAAATAAAACAAGCACGCAGGAAGTACAAAAAAACGAGTCACAACTACATGCATAGTTCAAGATAAACAAAACACATTCAATTGTATACCATTGGATATAAAGAAAGCAAGAATTTATCAAAAAGAAAATAATGGCATACACGGTACACCTAGGGAAGGCCTCTTGCAATGAGATGATAATGGAATAAATGATTAAAAATATTTAAAGATAGAGAAAATTAATTAGAAAGCAAAAAAAAAAAACCAAATACAGCCTACTCCCTAATTCCAAAAAAGCGAAAAGACCGAGGAAGTAAGAAAAATCGACGGCAACTAACTTTGTTCGAAACAAATTTAAAAGGAGTTTTTTGCTTGAAAGAGAAACTCTTAAGCTTTTCAATCAACGCAGAATGATAGAAGTCTTGCTTACTGTTTAAGTTCTTGCATATATAGTATAGAATTGATTCTATTGTCGTCATCAAATAATGGTCATCAAATCTAATGTTATGCCTCACGTAATTAGCCCAGCTCAATCTGCAGCCCCTCCACAAATTTTCAGACCTGATATATAAGACCAACTCAATAAATGAGTAATAACACAAAACAACGTACATATACATATACACACCCAAATTAATCTAGTCCACTTCTCATTCTATTATGTTATATATTGTTAACAAGCATGTTCAATGTGGTGTTGCCATTTCGAATAGTAGTCAATACAAGAAAAGTTATTCCTATGCAATGTCAATCTAGTAATATTTGTAAATTCTATGACAAGGCTAATTCACCTCGATATTCTAACAAAAAAATTACTTACTTCCTTAAATATGAGCACACTTCAACATAGTTTTCCATAATAAAGAAAATGAACATTAAAACTAATAAACATATAAAAATTAATATAGCGTAAATTACATTGTCTTCGTATCCGGTAAATTTTCCAGTCAACGGCCTTTTGTTTACTCATTTCACCTATCATTCGGGCATCCACGAGTCATCATCCACTTCTATTTTATTGATTGGCTTATGCACAAAATGTTAAATAAAATTAAAATTTCAAAAGTGAAGCCTCCATTCACAGTTGACAGGTCATTGTTTCCATGTCCAAATCTCTAATTCTATTCAATTGCCGCAAGCAATAATTAATTAATTTAATACAACGTAGATAGCAGGATATATATGCGACAAAATGACCCTTGCATGCAAGGATAAAATAGATACAAGAGAAGGCATACCTTTGTTGCACCACCTAATTTCGCTTTTTTCTGCTTCGAAGGTCCACAAGGCATCACAGAACCTTCTCCGAGTTGTTCTCGCTCCATGTTCTGTTCCCAAATAAGTTGAAAGTACAAAAGTTGATTAAAATTAAGCAAAACCATATATGAAAATCTATGGTAACAGCATGATAAATCCATGATGCAACAAATAAATAAAAAGATTTCACAAAATTATATATATATATATATATATATATATATATATATATATATATATATATATATATATTCCAAGATGACACAAATAGTAGAGGTCGGAACTTGGACATCATAAAAATAAATCAGCAAGTGTGTGCAAAAGGATAGCAAAAACTGTTTCTTATATTTCCGAAATTATGAGAAAAAAAGAGCATTTTGGGCGCACAAAAAATATAAATTAGGAAAATATTTCTACACACGTAAAATAGTTTGAGTGTCTAAAGCAATAAATAGATGCATGAATTCAACTTTTACGAATGTAGTCGATACAAGGAAATTTATTCCTATGCAATGCCAATCTAGTAATATTTGTAAATTCTATGACACGGCTAATTCACCTCTATATTCTAACAAAAAAAATAACTTACTACCTCAAATATGAGCACACTTCAACATAGTTTAACATTATAAAGAAAATGAACATTAAAAGCCATACAAAGAAATGATTAAACGCCAATAAATACGTGTGGCCGTAGTATTTTGCCGTTGCTCTATGTATCTTAGAGCTTTAACTTTTGACCGGAATGCTCTTGAAAGACGCGGTGCGTAGTATTTCTGCATAAAAACAAAAACAGCAATTCATCATTCACTCTTATTCTATCATGGCCGTCGATAATTTTTTCGATATCATAACTCTTATTTTATCATGGCTGTTGTGAATCAACTTTTCAGTTCTCATCATTTAATCTAGTTACTGTAATTTAAGTATCAACTGTTTACCATGTAACAATTTATTTGATTTCTTTAAAGTAATAGTCATATTTTAAAACAATTTCAATCTCGTATTGTTTTCTTGTGTAATTTTGAGGTTTTATATATTTATTTTTAAGAACTGAAAAATATAATTTTCTCTCACATTTTTAGTTTAAATCACTCTAAGCCCACCTATAACGAGATGGTAGAGTACCATGTACGGATTATGCCGTACCGAATGTAACGGTACATCGAACATTGGCATACTGCAATTTTTGGTAAGGCAGTAGTATTAAATTATTCAATTTCATAAGATATGATAGGTACGCAGTATTGCGCCAAATATTCGGCAACTGTACAGAATCTAACCCTAAGTGATACTCATACACATACTCGAGAGAAATACATATTTTATCAAAATGTTTTGGAGTTTTTATGCCTTTGAATGTAGAAAAATTATTGTAATTTCTGAAAAACTCATAAACATATAAAAATTAATATAGCGTAAATTACATTGTCTTCGTATCCGATAAATTTTCCAGTCAACGGCCTTTTGTTTACTCATTTCACCTATCCTTCGGGCATCCACGAGTCGTCATCCACTTCTCTTTTGTTGATTGGCTTCTGCACAAAATGTTAAATAAAATTAAAATTTCAAAACTGAAGCCTCCATTCAAAGTTGACAGGTCATTGTTTCCATGTCCAAATCTCTAATTCTATTCAATTGTCGCAAGCAAGAATTAATTAATTTAATACAACGTAGATAGCAGGATATATACGCGACAAAATGACCCTTGCATGCAAGGATAAAATAGCTTCAATAGAAGGCATAGGTTTGCACCTAATTTCGCTTTTTTCTGCTTCGAAGGTCAACAAAGCATCACAGAACCTTCTCCGACTTGTTCTCGCTCCATGTTCTATTCCCAAATAAGTTGAAAGTACAAAAGTTGATTAAAATTATATCAAAATCTATGGTAACAACATGATAAAGTCCATGATGCAACAAATAAATAAAAAGATTCCACAAAATTATATATATATATATATATATATATATATATGTCTATATATATATATATGTCTGTATATATATATATATATATATATATATATATATATATATATATATATATATATATATGTATACATATACATATATATATGTATGTATATGTATATATGTGTATATATATATACACATCTAGATCATCTACTTTATCTCTCGAGGGTGATTTGCTGCGGCAATTCGCAAAACCGGCGAGGATTGTTGAAGCAGCTGAGGGTTAGGCATAAGGTCTATGCCTTCTCCATCTTGTATGTGGTCAGAAAAGGATAGAGTTATAATTAGTTCATATGGCCATAAATTTGCTCGATTACTTGAGTGAATAGTAACTTAAGACAACAAATTAACATGTGATTGAAACATTTTGTCAAGATGACACAAATAGTAGAGTTAGGAACTTGGACATCATAAAAATAAATCCGCAATGTGTGTGCAAAAGGATAGTAAAAACTATTTCTTATATAACCGAAATTATGAGAAAAAAAAAAAAGCATTTTGGGTGCACAAAAAGTATATATTTGGAAGATATTTCTACACACGTAAGATAGGTAGAGTTAGTAAAGTAATAAATAGATGCATGAATTCTACTTTTACGCATCTAGTCGATACAAGGAAAGTTATTCCTATGCAATGTCAATCTAGTAATATTTGTAAATTCAATGACAAAGCTAATTCACCTCTATATTCTAACAAAAAACTTACTTCCTCAAATATGAGCACCCTTCAACATGGTTTTCCATAAGAAAGAAAATGAACATTAAAAGCCATACAATGTAATGATTCAACGCCAATATATACTTGTGGCCGTAGTATTTTTACTGTTGCTTTATGTATTTTAGAGTTTTAACTTTTGACCGGAATGCTCTTGAAACACCTGGTGCGTAGGATTTCTACATAAAAACAAAAACATCAATTCATCATTTACTTTCCATGTTGCACATCACTTATATTGATGATATATAGTTGGGTAGCCATTTACCTTTTGGTACCCCTCTTTGTTTGGAAAGAAATTAATTCCTTTCAGTGGAACCTCATTACACTAGCTAGACCTACTAAAACAAGGAGATGTGGAAAAAATAAAATAAGACAAAACAACGAAAAGTGAAGGCTAAGAGATTATGCAATGCTGCCATCGCTATAATATACCGAAAAATAACCAAAAGAATGGTTACCATAATATTTGGTACGGAATTACTACCGTACCGCTATCATACAGTACGATAGTGGTATTGTACTTTCAGTACCACGGTAATACTGTACCATACCATAATTCATATATTTTTATGGGGTTTTTGTGCATAAGTCTCCAACCAATCATCTTTATTATTCTAGGTTTAAGGGTTATATCTCTTTCACTAATAAGCCCATCCCTTTAAAATTTATTCTAAATAAAGGAAACATTCATGTATATGCCAATATTACCCTCAATCCTCTATACCCAATTCTTAGTTGTAACTCCAATCTAATCAATTTTGTCCACAAAAATCCGATTTTGACCACAAAAATTCAATTTTAACTTTTTTTTGGATCATACTTTAATATGATCCAATTTCATCCTTAATTTAATTTAATCTCAATTTGACCCCAAGTTTTAGAAATTATTCAATTTTGACCCAAAACTTTCTTTTTTCAAAAAACATTTTCTTGCAAAAAAAAAAAACAATTTGCCGCCGGATTCCGCCGTTGACCATTCAAATATTTTATTTTAGTTTCCTTTCTTTCTTTAGGATTTTTTCACCGATTTCCGGCGTTGACCGGCAGTCTCCGGTGTTGACTTTTTTTTTTCTTCTTCTTCCTTTTTCTTTTCCTTTCTTCCGGATTTTTTGTGTTGACTTTTTTTAGTGTTTTTTTAAGGGCTTTTTTTTTTTTTTTTACGTCCTCCGCTAAACGCTGAAATTGTGCTGTCACTAACAGTAAATTAACGTAATTATATTGTAATGACAGTTAATTAACGTAATTGTACTGTCGTTGACAGTACATTTATGTAATTGTGCTGCCGTTAACAGTAATTAATAACATACATCATGTTCATAGACTTAAACTAGATCACAGTTGAAAAGTCAAACGATACTTTACATTTAATATCGATTTTCCTTGCTCTCTTCCCATACATATATATATATATATATATATATATATATATATATATAAATTATAGGATAAATATATAATTTTATATATAAATTGCAACCCTCATGGTCTAGAATTGCGACATGTGTCATCCATGTCACCATCCACGTAGGCATCCTAATCATGCTCCACGTGTCACTACATATTACATAGATAATGTCCATTTAATTATAACTTTTCATAATGAGATATTAGAATATATTAAATATATGAGTATGTATTTCCGTAAATATATAATATATAAATGACATTTTTTATGACAATTACATATTTCCTTAATATTATATAGGTTATTATGGCAATCATTAATTTTGTCATTTAATGACATCACAATATTTTAGTAACAATATATTTTTCAATCCATAATATATCTCAACAATCGGAAAAGGAAAAGGAGGTGCAAGTCTGGTTAACATATCAAAAAATTTTGTAAACTAATCAATTTTTGTTTATCCCAACAAAAACGTCACTGAAGTGTATGGTGCAAGTCCACAAGAAGATTTAATCCCTAAATCGGTTTTTTTTTTTGTTTGATTGATTTTTTTTTTTTTTTTGTGATTTTTTTTAATGTTGGGAGCTCAACAGTGTTATGACATTTTGATTTATTTTGTGTTTTAGTCTTGCTCGGTAATTATAAAAATTGATAATTTGTGTATATTGGTTTATGAAATATGTCGTACTCAAATATATATGTACTCGAATATTATATTAAAATATAATAGTATACTTATGCATACATTAAAATATAGCAGTATATTTCTACATTACAAAATTTTGCCAAATCTTATTTTAGATGTATTTAAGAAATAAAAAAAAATCATATTTATTACCTGAAATTTTGTTATAAGCATTTAGGAAATATATTATTCATGTAAAATGAGATTCTTTTAACTCAACACATACCATTTTTTGGGGATTTATTTATTATATATATATATATATATATATATATATATATATATATATATATATATATATATATATATATATATATATATATATATATATACACACATACACAACAAATTAAAATGAAAACTTTATAAATATTTATTGCCAAAATTTTTAATATAAAAATTTATAAAAATAATATATTAGTCAATATTCATAGAAACGAGAATCGTTTAAAATCAATACATACCAATTCTTTTCCGATAGATAAATATTATATTGTTTGATGGCATATTGCCATTTTTCTGTTTTTTATTTATATAATTTAACTTTTTGCTATTATTTATATTATATATAAAACTAAGATACACAATCAAAGTTATAAAAAAAAACAAGTGTAGATAGGTAATAAATTAATATTATATATAAAACCAATAATTTAAAAAAACAAAATAAAAACGTAGATAGGTAAATGTAGTATTTATAATTTTCTCATACTTTTATATTTAAATTAATATAGATAAATTCAAAAGTTATATCAATTTAAATTAATGCAGTATTAATAATCTGTACGAATTATACCATCCGATTGTGTACTATTCCCTTAATCAATCATTTAAAATTCATTAATATAATTTTATAATTTTATATTAATGTATTTTATTAATGCATTAAAATTCAATATCAAATAAACATGTGCTACATGTGCTAAGCGTGTGTGTGTATATATATATATATATATATATATATATATATATATATATATAATATATATATATATGGGATTAGAGCAAGAAAAATCTATGTTAAATGTAAAATATCATTTGACTTTTCAATTGTGATCTAGTTTAAGTCTATGAACATGATATAATATATATTAATTATTAATTAATAGAAAGCAAAATGTATGTTAAATAAATAAAAATAGGGGTCATTGCAAAGGGATCACTATAACAAATCCAAACTTTTGCTTAGTTGAATACCAAAAAAAATAAAAAATAAAAAATTAATAGTAAATTACTTTAATACCCTTAATGAAAATTAAAACCAAAAAACATTACAAATATTATTTTTCTTTCTTCAATACTAAATAATCAAAACCCCTCAAAACCATTTCCCTCCTCACTCACAAACCCCTCACCTCCTCCACCTCCTTCTTCTCCCTCTCCCAAAAACCCTCTTAAAAAACCTCAAAACTAAAGAAATCAAAACCTTACACAACTTGCAAAATGGCGTCAAATGACAATAAAATGGTAGTTTACGAGCAAGGAAAACCCATTAAAGTATGTATCCATGTATTTTTTGAGCTAAAACGTTGATTTTGATTTTATTTTATTTTTTAAAGTCCGCCAACAAATTTCGACACATACATGTCAAAATTGTGCTTATTTTTCAACATGTATGTGTCGAAACACATAATAATTGATATCATATCTTTTCGACGGGTAAGTGTCGAATTTATCCTCATTTTCGACGCTTAAGTGTCGAAAATAGTGGTGAAATTTGACTGTTACCCGTCGAAAACATATAATATCAGTTATTATATAAGTCATATTTCGACACTTAAGTGTCGAATTTGTCCCCTATTTTCGACACTTATGTGTCGAATTTGTCCCCTACTTTCGACACTTAAATGTCAATTTTTTCCTCTTGCAAATTTGCTTGTCTAATCTTTTCTCCACTTTTGTGTAGATCGATTGCACCCATTCATTTACCACGTCAGAAAAATTCCCAACAAAAGAAGCTTTATTGGCATCGGTTCGTGGAAGTATACTGTTTGATTTTTTTTATGTTTTTAATAATTTGCACTTTTTTTTTTGTGAAATTAACCCCAAATATATTTCAATGTAACATAAACAACATATTCTAAGTGTTTTTGGACAAAAAAAAAAAAAAAAATTGCAAATTATCAAAAAAAAAATTGAAAATTATCAAAAAACCCTCTCCAGATTTCTTCTTGGTCGTGGTCTTTTTCTTGGTCGTGATTGCCTTGCCCTTGCCCTTATCGGATAATTCCATCCTCTTCTTACGGTTCGAGACAGTCGGGGGTATACAAGGTTCACGTGGTTCTTCCACTGCAAAATAACACACAAATAAATAAATATACATAATATAAAAACAAACAAATAAAAATAGGAAAGAAAAAAAAATTAATACAGTTAGAATTCGACAACAACCTGTCGAAAGTTGTAGCAAAAATCGACAGCTAGCTGTCGATTTTTCCAACATTTTCGATAGATTGCTGTCAATTTAACAAAAGTTAAGTTTCAAAATTTTCACAAAAATCGACAACAAGGTGTCGATTTTTGCATAAATTCCGACAGCAATCTGTTGAAAATTTTGTAAAAATCGACAGTTTCAGGTCGATTTTTTTGAAACGAAGAAACAACCCACGAAATCTCAAATCAATGCTCAAATCGAATAAAATTAGATGCACCCATTACTAATTAACGATCATTCCTACCTAAAACAATCAAATCCTAATTACCCATCTCAAACAATCAAATCCTAACTCAATATTAAAGAAAAAAAATCGAAACCAAATATTACTTGTGATAACGAAGGCGGCGGCGGCTTGATAATGATAGAGGTTTCGGTGGCGGCGACGTTCGGCAGTGAGCGCCGGTGGAAGGGAGGAGCGGCGCCGGTGGGTGAGTTGAAAGGGTTGTTTTTTTCTATTATTTGGTTTTAAAATAGGAAATTTCAAAAAGTTTTTGATATAATTGATATTTTGTATGAAATGGTGTTTTTGTACTTTTCATTTCATTTTGGTATCAAAGTAAGAAAAAACTTATAAATATGTATTCAATTGTGGTTTTAAACTTGGTAGTATTGAACTAAGCAAAAGTTGGGATTTGTTATAGTGATCCCCATTGCAAATGAGCCCATCAATATATATATATATATATATATATATATATATATATATATATATATATATATATATATATATATATATATATATATATATATATATATATATATATATATATATATAGTTGTAGAGTTAATCATTTGTACCAACTTATTCTATAACTCTTATTCTATCATGGCTGTTGTGAATCAACTTTTCAATTGTCATCATTTAATCTAGTTACTGTAATTCAAGCATCAACATTTTACCATGTTACAATTTATTTGATTTCTTTAAAGTAATAGTCATATTCTAAAATATTTTCAATCTCGTATTATTTTCTTGTGTAATTTTGAGGTTTGATATATTTATTTTGAGGAGAAAATAATGTAATATATGATAGATTCCAGGTGCTACAGAGAAGACAAAACATTCAAGCAAAACAAACTTGTTTGGACAAATGGAAAATCCTAATTCTAAGCTTTCTCAAATCCATGGAAGTCCTTAAAACTACCAAAGTAAATGATAAAAAGGAGCCTATCAAAGATGAATCTGCAGCCACTAAGATGAAAGCGTGAAAAAACTCCAAGTGAAGTTTGAAAAGAACGTTTGCCATATGGTATCAAAAGCTAACTTAAACTTGAACTTGGAGTATCTGTTTATCATTTTTAGGTGACAAGATATGAAGCCTCATATCACATTGGTTGAGGAAAATGCACGGATACTTTTACTCAAAAGATCCCTCGATATTTGAATTTGCCAGTTAATTAAGCACAATAAGTATTTTTTGTAGCAAACAAGAAAGATTAAATTCTGACCGTTTGTTCCCCTTTAAATTGGCCATTATTTTATTTAGCTTTTTGTGCAGAATTCAGATCATGCAAGCAGCATGTGATCTAATTTCCTTACACATGTTGTTATAACTATGGCTATCAAATTTTATGGTATATGATAAAACAAAGTCATAGCTCATGTTGAACTGTAAAATCGTGACATTATCATTCTTCATTCAATTCATCATCGAAGGCTCTAACCTCCATAAAAAAATAATTTTTTTTGTCAATTTTGCTAAATGACCAAAACCTGGTTATGGGCTCGCTTCAAAACTTGCACTCATGGAGGAGATTATTAGGTATATATCCTCTTTTTGTCTTCAAAATAAATGTGATCGAAAATATTCAATAGAAAACTTCTAATGAGGATCTTGAAAATGGGGACATTTCGTCGAATCCATCTTAGAGATTATCACCAGCAACGGAATGAACTGGTCCAATGGACTCGAGACGGCAGTGGGAATGTCGCAACTTTTGATTTCACCGATGTGGGGGGGATTTGTTTTATTTTATTTTGATGCTTGTATTATATATAAAAAAAATGGGGAAAGTTAGAACGTCGAAGTCGTGAGCTCCGTAATTTATAATTTCTTGTGTGCTATTTTTTTTAATTTTTTGTCACAATTGAAATTTCATGCTTCATACTTTTTCTTTTCTATGTTCATTGTTCAGAAGTTGTACTCTGAGGATAAGTTGTACAGGTTAAAATGTCTATTTACTAACATAATGCTATTATCGAAAGAGATTGCAACTCGAATTTAATTTGGACCAAATTCTAAAAATAAAGTGATATTAAGGATAAATAAACAGTATAGGTAAAAAAAAGAGGTTAATGTGCATTTTCACATGCCTCACACGTGACTTTTCCATCCAAACTAACAGCAATTTCAAACGGTGGACGAAAATTGTAAAAAAAATTTGTTATTTGAGGACCAATTTCGTGCTAGAAAAAATTTATCGACCAAAATCGAAAATGGTGTATAATATAGGGACGAGAGTTGTAATTATCCCCTTCCAAACCCTAATCCTATTAATGTTTTCTCTTTTTTCCCCGTCTCACCCATCTTCTCTCTTGTCCTGTTTTTTCTATTTTTTCTCTTCTTCCTTTTTTCGTCCACATCCTTCTTCTCTCTCACAGAAGCAAGTGGTCGGACAAAGAATTGTCGGCGCCCCATATCTTCTATGCCCTCATGGCGGCGCTCCACGAGGCCTGAACCACCACGATGCTGCTGTCGTGAGCAACAACAGCCCCTTCTCGCCATGTGAGTCGATCTATTATTGTCGTCCGAGAAGAATGAGATCAGTCTCCATGCAAGTGGAAATTATACAGTGTTTTTGTGGTGACTATAGGAAGAATAGAATAGGAGAAAGAGAGAAATAATAATACTTAATTGAATAGAAACCCCCATTATGTTATGGGTTGATTACATGGAATACATATAGAGAAATAATGCAAGGTAATTGAGTTTGACTAGGTAACTAAATCCTAACTAATCTAGGTAACCGAATCATACTAGAATCCTAATATTACAAGAGTTATTATGATATAATATACTCTAATACGCCCCCGAAGTCAAAACGTGTCGAACATGAAGAGTGGGCAATCACTTGCTAACACGCTCCCGCAGTCAGAACAAATAAACTTCAAACGTGAAGACTGGACAAAAAACCGGCAAAATCCAGCATCGTGAAAATATCTGCCAAAATGATAGGAAAAAAAAATAATAATAACATGGAGAGAATATAATTTTTTTTTTTTAATCGAGATAGAGAGAAGAGATGAGAGAAGAAGAAGAAGAAGAAGAAGAAGAAGAAGAAGAAGAAGAAGAAGAAGAAGAAGAAGAAGAAGAAGAAGAAAGAGATAGAAAAGATGCACCACCGGGGGAGGGAGAAAATTCGGGTGGTTTTCATAGAAGATAGAAATGAAAAAGATAAATATTAGAGTACCACCACTGGGGGAGGGAGAAGATTGGGTGGTCACCGCCATGAAGAGGAAAGGCGGCTAGGTTTTCACCGCCATGGAGAAGGAAGGCGGCTAGGTTAAAAAAAACCTAAACCTGGTGCTCTGATACCATATAGGAAGAATAGAATAGGAGAAAGAGAGAAATAATAATACGTAATAGAATAGAAACCCCCATTATGTTATGGGTCGATTACATGGAATATATATAGAGAAATAATGCAAGGTAATAGAGTTTTACTAGGTAACTAAATCCTAACTAATCTACGTAACCGAATCATACTAGAATCCTAATATTACAAGAGTTATTATAATATAATATACTCTAATAGTGACGATGGTGGGGATGGTGATGGTGTGGTGTGATGACGGTATGGTGACAATGGAAAGACAGATCTAGAGTTTTTGGTTAGATCCGGCGGGGCGGAGAAAGTCGCGCATGCTAGACCCCTAATCGACTATGTTAAGTTTTAATCGACTATGCTCAGCAGTCGATTAAGGTTTAATCGACTATGATCAATAGTCGATTAAAGTTAATCATTACGTTTTTTAATTCATTTTTGAACTTTTGGTTACTGACTCCCAATTTTGCCACGTGTAGTCGGACTTGGGGCATTTAGGTAATGTGTTTTTGTTCTGTCATTGTCAATCCATCATCCAATTTCTATAAATCAATACAATTTTTGTATATCTTTTGTTTTGTAGAAAATAGCTGATTTTCATTTTCTTTTTTGTAGTTGTTTTTGTTATTTGTTTCGCTTGGTTATTGTTTTGATTCTTTTGTTGAATCGTGGTGGTTTTGATTGAATATATTATGGCTGTTGTTGTTGTTGTTGTTGTTGTTGTTGTTGTTGTTGTTGTTGTTGTTGTTGTTGTTGTTGTTGTTACTTTTAGTAATTAATTTCATTATTCAACCAGAATTTTAGTTGTTAGTTCGTTAATCAACTATTCCATTAGTCGATTGATTCCTGACAGAGAAAAAGTATTACAGAAAATTAAAAAAAAAATAATAATAAAAAGTTATTTTTTTAAATTAAAAAAGATATTAAAATATTAAAAATTAAAAACAAAAATTAATTAAAAAAAAATGGGGAGGAACAAAACAGGGGATGTGTGTAGTTGGAAAAAAGATAGTGGATTATTGACGAACAGAAAGGAGCCTGGGTTTACATCAAAGAGTAAAATATGGGTTGGACATATCCCTATTAATGAAAGTGTTTGGACGTTCTCAAAGTGCCCCATTTAATAAAGGCAAAAATCAGCCCTTTGTAATTTGGAATTACTGAAAAAATCCTCATGTTAAATAAATCAACAAGGACCCTCCAATAAAAATCAGGCAAATCAAAATAGGTCATTGACAACTTATCATGGACACCGCGCGCAGAGTGGGCTACCAGGGGTGACTTTTTGACCCGAAAGACCAAAATACCGTTTAAATTATAATTTTAAAAAATTATAGATTCAACCCAAAATGAAGTTTTTGACATTTTCAATTCAATTTTTCAAATTTTCAGAAGCGCCCTCTCTCTAAATTAACTCAAAATTGGAACATCAATCTCAATTTTTAATTCAATCCTTAACACAACATCTTCTCCTCATCGAAAAATGTCTATTTTGACCTCATCGAAAAATGTCAATTTCGATTTCTATTTCCAAAACGGCTGGGGTCACCTCCGACCAAAAATCGAATTCCTCAACCAACCACAAAAACACTCGGTGTCTTTAGTAAAATTCTAAAAGAACCCATGGCAGTGAGGCGCCGTTGGAGTTTGGAAGCAAGCATGAAGAAGGAGATCTGGTCCAGCCAATCCTTTTCTCTTGTTCAAAGGTTGGCAGCACAAGTAGATCTAGGTGAGTGGCTCCGACGTATGCGACGATGAATCTCTGTTGAGGTGCTAGCATTGTCCCACATCCGTTTAATATGGAAAATATCACTTCTTTATAAGGAGATAAGGAGGGTAGGAGGGGATAGCAACTCTATTTATGGGACCTTTTGGAAAAAAACCCAAGAGCAAAACCAATAGGATTTGGCATGATTAGACAATATCATACATATGTAGAGCTTGTGGTATACCGATGGGCCCCTAACAATCACGGCGTTGAATCTCCAATTTGAGGTCTATAATAGAGAGGTGTTGGGTTTGGGTTTAGAGACGGGATGGTGGTTGATGGGTTTGGTATGACGGTGAAGATGATGAAAATGTGGGGTCGGTTGGGTGGCTTTTGTTTGACGGGAAAGATGAAAGAATAATGGATATGTTTGGTGAGCTTTTAGGCTTCCATTTCCATTTTATTCTGGAGAAAGATGTTTTGGGAGAAGAATTTGAAAATAAAATAAAGGTTGTTTGTATTTTGAGATGAGACAATTTGTACTGTAGCAAGTTAAATCATGTTTAAAATGTGTTGGAAAAAGGTATTCTGAAAGAAGAATTTGAAAGATAAAGTGATTTTAGTTTGTATTTTAGTGAAAACAATTTTTACTGTAGCAGTCAAATCGTGTCTGTTAGATAGAGATATATTTGAATTATTTTTTGGGGAAGTTTTTCAAAATATTTGAGAAAGATTATTTTATTTTTGGAAAATAATAAAAAGAATTTTAAAACCTAAATAAACATGGGATTGTCTAGGGTCCGAGAGGGTTGTACTTCTTGGACCATAACCGACCAATACAAATGTTTCACATAGGATTAGTACGTACCCACTAAAAAATAGTACGATACATACGTTACAAGCAAAATTACATTAAACACCTTTTTAATTATACTGGAAATTTAATTAGAAAATTAATAATTTAAAACTTAATTCATATCAAATGAAAAAAAAAAATATTACGATCAAATCTAATAGCTTTCCTTAAACTTTAGACCCACTTACATCAATCTCCTTAACTCATCATCGATTTTTTCATTCTTTCTGGCAGAATTCTCTGAACAAGAAATTATCACGTGGTTCTTCTTATCGTACGGCGTAGAGAAATATGAGACAAATATTTTCTTCCATACATATTGATTTTCCCATGTGTCATGTAGGACTGGATGATTGTTAATCCATTTTTATTTTGTCGGCAATTTGATCATCTGATGGTAACAGTGTTTGTATGATTTTGTAATGTATCTGCTAGAATCTAATTGGATTCTAATAAACAAGGGATGAGTAAAGACTTGTACAACAAGTCCTTATGTACCGTGAAACACAAAAGGGAAGTCTCCCTGTTTACTTTAACTCGTTAATTTGTCATTAATTATTTCTTTTATATAAGAAACTATCTTATTAATTAAAAAGAGTTGTTCTTAACTTAATGACTTGTGCAGAAGTCTTGTGAAAGAAGAATTCTTTATTTCCATATATTTCACACAGACGTGTGAGAATCAAGAGAAGGGATAATTTTTTTTTATTTTTTTCTTATATTATCATTAATTGAAATATTATTATTTATATGGGATCTCTGTTGTATTTTAATAATATATTATTAGATATGTATCTTATAAATCTCCTATATCTCATGTACGTATCTATTCTTAATTAGTTTGCTTTTACAAAAGTCTTTCCCAGGCTATATAAAAAAGAGAAGCAGCAACAGAATAAGGTGTGTCTTTTTGGAGATAAACAGATCTCTCTTTTCTTTGTTTCTATTGTGTGCTTTTTGGAGTGAAAAATATTTCTCTTTTCCTTGTTGCTCGTCCGGCGACTGTTTATCGAGAGAAGAGTTCAGAGAAAATATTTTTTTTCTTCTCGTTTTTAATTCTCCATTGTGATACGTGATTTTCATAGAAAATATATCGGCTTCAACGCTTTATGGTGAAGACACCAAGATTCAAGGATTATCTTAAGTTTGCTTCTTCTATACAAAAAGAAGATCAGTTCTTCGGGAGAGGGGCTTAAACAGATCTCCGGAGGAGATCGATCCGCCGACTGAGGAATTCAGCATTGAAGGGAGTTCAACCGTGCGGAGCAAGGGACGTGCTGCAAATTGAAGATTTATAATTCAGCGTAGTATACAAGAACGGCGCCAACAAAGAGGGATTCTTTGTATTTTGATTAAGTCCTACTATTGTATTCGTAAAACTAAAAATTAGTAAATTTTGTTTGCAGGTCCCCGTGGATGTAGGGTACAATTGTATCCGAACCACATTAAATTTTTGTCTTGTTTATTTCTGTTTTTACGAACTGTTTCACGAACTGTTGCAATACTTGACGCAACAGTAACGAAAAACTGAATCTAACACAAATAATTTAATCTATACGAAATAAATTCTAACAATTGGCATCAAGAGCCTGTCACTAGATACACTTAGTGAGATTTTCAGATTTAATTTTTTTATTATTTTTTGTGTAGATATGAATAATCATCGTGGAGGCGCATTCCTACCACCTCTCTTGGGTGAATTGAACTACTCTGATTGGAAAATAAGGATGAAGATGTTCATCAAATCTATTGATGAATGGGCCTGGCGCGCGATTCTAATTGGTTGGACACCTCCTACCTCAATAAATGAGTCACACGAGATCATTCAAACGCCAAAAGAGAAGTGGAGTGATGAAGAAGTATGAATAGCAGATTATAATTCCATGGCAACCAATCAGATCGAAGCCAAACCGCATCACAAATCATTGAGCATATTAATAAATTAAAAAAAAAACACTATTTTCCACATCTACATTCCGAGGAAGAAAGTGTAAAAATAAAGTGAAAACAAATGAGAGCAGTATGTTTGATTGCAATCCAATTACCGCAATGTAAAAGAAATGTTAGTGAAAATATTGGAGAAAATCTTACAAGGTCGACACATTGAATAGTAATTGAACTTCATGTATTACACTGTAAAACTACAGATAGCTCATTTATAGAATCAACTAATAAAACCGGAATATGAATTTTAAAACACATTGAATAGTAATTGAACTTCATGTAATAACATTTATATTAGTTGATAAAACAAGAAGAGCTAATCACTTCCGAATATCAGCGTTAACTAAGCGGAGTACTTTCATCGGCGGAGTTCGCACAGATCTCTGTGTTTAGCACCATCAACTCTTCATGTTCGCCACCTTCTTCCCCAGCTTGTTGGTTGTAATACCTACACGCAAGTGAACGTATCGTACAAGTAATAAAGTGGCTTTTTAAGTCCGAGTATCGATCCCACAGAGAATACTTAATTATCTAATCCTAGACGCTAAATTCTACCAATTGTTATCAAGCTCACCCTACACAATCGAAACATAAACAATTATACTAAATTAACTAAAGAAAATTAAAAGGACAAAAGCAAGAAACAAATAAAAACGAAGATTTAATCAAATTAGACGAGCCTAGGACTTTATCTTCCCCCTATGTGATTATCGATCACCCAATTTCCTCAATTATGCAAGTAAATAATTCGGATTACTAACCTAAGAGGCTAATTTAATCATAACCCGCTTCCGCACGCATTACGATTCTATTATTCAAGACTAAATTAATGTATTCCTACGCAATTCAATCAAGAACAAATCTCAATAATGGAGAGGTTAACTATATTCATATGATAACACAACAAAGGCTCATCTACCATAGTTCTAATTGTTAAACCGATCTTCCGATTCATGCATTCAACAATAACAATAAAGCACATAAAGTGATCAAGGTCATGCACTTAATAAATCAAGTAGAAGAAATATTCTAAATTAATACTTGCATAAAAACTTAGCTACTCGTGATTCTTATGATAAAGAAAATAAAATAAATAAATTAAATAAAAAAACTATGCTTGAGTCTTCATTGATCTTAGTTCCTCGCGTTTTGTTGTGTATAATTTCGTGCATAAAAAAAAAAAACTATGCTTGAGTCCCCATCAGGATTTGTTCTTCGATTTTCACCATGTTGGAGTCCGAATTTTGGAATGATGCATGCATCAGAATTGTAGATCTTGAAATTAGCTTTCCAATGTCGCCAAAATCGGCGGATTTGGAGTTCGTATGAGAGAGATATGCTTGAAATGGTGGACACTGCCAAAGCTGTAGCGAGATTCCTTCTTCCAATTTGATTTATTTCCTTATTTGCAACTTTTTCCTTTCTTTTTGATATTTTTCCTTCATGGATACCTAATTCTTTTTTTTCACCTATAAAACACAAAATCAATCAATTAAAGCACAAATACAATTAAATATAAACAAAAGATACACGTAAAGTAAACGTATTGAGCATAAAATGTACACTCAACACACCCCCAAACTTGAACTTTTACTTGTCCTCAAGCAATATCTAGCAACTTGCAAAGCTAAGAAATCAATAAATGCATCACATTATTTTAAATGGTCAACTTCACGTTTTCAGAACTTGCAATTGTTATGACGCAAGCTTAAAATTCAAATAAAGTTAATTGCTTACCATTGCCAAGAACAAAAAATATGTTATCGCTTCAAGCATCTAATATTTGCAATCTAAAAAGAGAGAAAATTTATACTTACATAATAATATTTGACTCCAAAGACTCACCGAATTTCTCTACTCCGCTAATATCGAATAATTGAGTTATTGAGATCATTGGGACCTTTTGGCTTTCAATTGTTGGACTATTTGGTGCAAGGTATGAAATATGGGTATAAGTGGCTACTCTTCTCCTTTCGATCTTCTCATTATTGAATAAAGAGTTGCACTAAGCAAGATGCTTTTTCTTTTCTTTTTTTTTTTCTTCTTGAATCGAGGTGTTTTCGCCGAGATTTGAATATTAGGCCCTTTGAATCGCTTATTGACTTCTAAGGACTTATTATCCTACTCGATTCTCAAGAGTTAAAAAGTCTCCACTTTTGCTCTTGAGGTACGGTTTGAGTTTTCATTCAATATTTGCGCATGTCCTCCTTTTCCCTTCTGGTTCTCTTCCTCTTTCTTTCTCTCTTTCTTTCTTTTTTTTCATTTTTTTCTTTTTTTTTAATTTGAGAAGAGGAAGAAAAATGTAACAAATTTTCAACCAAACTCCAAGGGATAATTTATCAAGAAATCTCCATCTAATCTACCCACTTTATTTTGGCTAAAAGAAAGAACACCGTTTCTCCAAGGCACAATCAAGGTTCTAGAGAAAATTTCAATAAAATGTCGGCTTTGAAGGCTCAAATGGTTCAAAGAAGGCCCAAGTCACTCAACGACTCAATACTTTACTTTGCAAATTCCTAAGGTGAGTTCTAAAACCGAACATCACACGATATAGCATAAATTAACTCCATGTTAAAAAAAAAATTCAACAAAAGCAACACATAATTCATGATTCTCAACAATGACTCGCTCCTAAATTACTTTGAATCAAAAGCTCAACAAAATTCAAGTATAGCTACAACAATGCAAGTAATATCATCATCAACATTGGCTATCTTTCATCATCAAAATCCATTAATGCATTTAACTCGAACATATTTTTTTTAAAGAAAACAATAAATAAACGAAAATGACTAAAAGAAAAAAAAAAATCCTAAAGCATGCAATCTAAAACATATAAAGCACATAAAAAGTGTTTTTCCACCCCCAAACTTAAAATTTACATTGTCCTCAATGTAATTAAAACGAATTTTAAGAATAGAATACACCTTGATTATTCGAAACGTCCTCCACGTGTTGCACTCCTCCATCTCTTTCTCTTTCAACCAAACTAATTTTTTTTTCAATTTTCGAAAAAAAAATTAAATAAATAAATCTCAAGGGTGTTCCGGTCGGCCGTCTCAACTTTGCACTGTTTTTGAGACGGCCGTCTCAATTCCAGAAGGTTCACAACTCGTCGTAACTTCTCCGGACGTCTGTCTGCAGTTTTGGCTTGATTTTCGGACGACCGTTTGGGCTTTGTGTGTCCGTTTTTTGAACTAAAAATTCAAACATGATTAAATTATTAGATTACAAGCTTATATATATTCTAAGAAAATTAAAAACAACTAAAAATACGAAAAATATGGGGGAAAAAACAATAAATGCTCGGGTTGCCTCCCGAGAAGCGCTAAATTTAAAGTCTTCAGCCAGACTTTGTTTCTTGAAATTGTTATGTCCAATCCAAAGTCTTATAGATTGCGCATCCATCCATTAGCTTTATAACTTCAATTGGAACCAATGCAAGGATAGGATTGTAATATGTCAGGGTCCACCTTAACTTGTTGTCTTTTTTGGTTGTAATCAATCGGTACGAAGCCAAGTTGGGATCTTCATCACCCGCTCCCTCAAATCAGTACACAAAAACCTCAAGTCTGCGTATAAAGTCCACTTCAAACTCGTTCGCTTTCTCATCAACCTCTATTGATGCTTTCAAAGCCACATCAGGAACAATGATAAGATCCTCAATTTGAATATTTGCACTAACCACATCGATCTCCTTCTTCTCTTGCTCCGAGACATCTTTGGAGTTTAGCTCGATCGCATTTTCATATTAATCATCCTTAAGCGTCTTCTTAAATTTTTTTTCCCTCTCATCGACACTTTTCTCACTATATGTTTCAGACGGATTTTCTTTGTTGTAATCATTCTCGATATCGGTTGGAATATTTTCAATAGACATCTTGAACTTGATCTCTTCCAACTGTATTTCCAGTCATCGGATAGATGCTTGAGTGGATTTCATAAAATCTTCAAGGACGGAGTTCAAATAACACTCCTGAATAGTGGGTTCTGGTGGCGTATTGGTTTATGTGTTCCAATAACCTCCGTTGGTATTATTTATGAAATTGTTCGCTTTCGGTGCATACCAACATTGGTTAGTGTAATGATCTTCACCACATATTGAACAAAAGAACAGCATATCATAGGTATTTTGGAGGTATTCGTCAGACGGAAGCCATTCATATCCCGTTTGAGGTGCGCAAGAATTGTAACCTAACATGTAACCAAAGAGAAAAAATATTAAAAAAATTCAAACTAAAAATAAAAATAAATATAAAAATTAATTTGAGTGAATCGTGAAAATTGTTCAAATCTAGAGCTAGAATAGAATAAATAATTAAAATATTCCCCAGCAACGGCGCCAAAAACTTGTTGGTTGTAATACCTACACGCAAGTGCACGTATCGTACAAGTAATAAAGTGGCTCTTTAAGTCCAAGTATCGATCCCACATAGAATAATTAGTTATCTAATCTTAAAAGCTAAATTCTACCAATTGTTATCAAGCCCGCCGTACACGGTCAAAAGATAAACAATTATACTAAATTAACCAAAGCAAATTAAAAGGACAAAAGCAAGAAACAAATAAAATAGAAGATTTAATCAAATTAAACGAGCCTAGGATTTTATCTTCCCCTATGTGATTATCGATCCCCCAATTCCCTCAATTATGCAAGTAAATAATTCGGATTACTAACCTGAGATGCTAATTTTATCATAACTCGCTTCCGCGACGATTCTATTATTCAAAACTATATTATTTTATTCCTACGCAATTCAATCAAGAATAAAGCATTAAGAATAAATCTCAATAATGTCTACCTAAGAGGTTAACTATATTTCTACGATAACACCACAAAGGCTCTTCTACCATGGTTCAAATTGTTAAACCGATCTTCCGATTCATGCATTCAACAATAGCAATAAATCACATAATGTGATCAAGTTCATGCACTTAGTAAATCAAGTAGAAGAAATAATCTAAATTAATACTTGCATAAAATCATGGAATTGGGTTCACAAATCCCACATAAGGGTTCGAATAAAATCCTAGAAATAAAGACTTAGCTACTCGTAATTCATATGATAAAGAAAATAAACTAAATAAATTAAACAAAAAAACTATGGTTTAGTCTTCGTTGATCTTCGTTCCTCGCGTTTTGTGGTGTATAATTCCGTGTTTATGGTGTAGAGACTTGTTGCTTTTATAGGTTTTTCTTGATAAAGAAGTAGTGGAAACCTAATAGGAATCAATTTCCGCCACTTTCCCCCATCGGGATTTGTTCTTCGATTTTCGCCATGTTGGAGTCCGAATTTTGGAATGTTGCATGAATAAGAATTGTAGCCCTTGCAATTAGCATGGCTATTGTGAATCAACTTTTCACTTCTCATCATTTAATCTAGTTACTTTAATTTAAGTATCAATATTTTACCATGTTATAATTTATTTGATTTTTTATAGTAATAGTCATATTTTAAAACAGTTTCAATCTCATATTGTTTTCTTGTGTAATTTTGAGGTTTGATATATTTATTTTGAGGAGAAAATTGTGTAATATATGACGGATTCCAGGTGCTACGGAGAAGACAAAACATTCAAGCAAACAAACTTGTTTGGACAAATGGAAGATCCTAATTCCAAGCTTTCTCAAATCCATAGAAGTCCTTAAAACTACCAAAGTAAATGATAAAAAGCAACCTATCAAAGATGAATCTGCAGCCACAAAGATGAAAGCGTGAAAAAACTTCAGGTGAAGTTTGAAAAGAACTTTTGCCATATGGTATCAATAGCTAACTTAAACATGAACTTGAAGTATCTGTTTATCATTTTTAGGGGACAAGATATGATGCCTCATGTCACGTTGGTTGAGGAAAATGCACGAATACTTTTACTGAAAAGATCCCTCGATATTTGAATTCGCCCGTTAATTAAGCACAATAAGTATTTTTTGTAGCAAACAAGAAAGATTAAATTCTGACTGTTTGTTCCCCTTTAAATTGGCCATTGTTTTATCTAGTTTTTTGTGTAGGATTCAGATCATGCAAGCAGCATGTGATCTAATTTCCTTACACGTATTGCTTTAACTATGGCTATCAAATTTTATGGTATATGATAAAACAAAGTCATATCTTGTGTTGAACTGTAAAATCATGACATTATCATTTTTAGCTCAATTCATCATCGAAGGCTCTAACCTCCATAAAAACGTTTTTTTTTTTTTCAAGTTTGCTAAATAGACAAAACCTGGCTATGGGCTGGCTTCAAAACTTGCACTCTTGGAGATTATTAGGTATATATCCTCTTTTTGTCTTCAAAATAAATGTGATTGACAACATTCAATAGAAAACTTCTAATGAGGATCTTGAAAGCGGGGCCGTTTCATTGACTTTCTCCATCTAAGAGATTATCCCCAGCAACGGAATGAACTGTTCCAATGGACTCGAAACGGCGGTGGGAATGTCGCAACTTTTGATTTCACCGGTGTGCTGGGGGTGGGGGGGAGGATTTGTTTTATTTTATTTTGATGCTTATAGTATATAGAAACAAAAGGGAAAAGCTAGAACGTCGAAGTCGTGAGCTCCATAATTTATAATTTCTTGTGTGCTATTTTTTTTTTATCTTTTGTTACCATAGAAATTCATGCTTCATACTTTTTATTTTCTATGTTCTCTGTTCAAAAGTTTTACTCAGAGGAGAAGTTGTACAGAGTAAAATGTATATTTACTAACATAATGCTATTATCGAATGAGATTGCAACTCGAATTTAATTTAATTTGGACAAACATCTACGAATAAAGTGATATTAAGGATAAATAAACAGTGTAGGTAAAAAGAAGAGGTTAATGTGCATTTTCACGTGCCTCACACGTGACTTTTCCGTCCTAACTAACGGCAATTTAAAACGGTGGACGCAATTTGTAAAAAACCTGGTTATCTGAGGACCAATTGCGTGTTAGAAAAAGTTTAAGGGCCAAAATTGAAAAATGGTGTATAATATAGGGACTAGAGTTGTAATTATCCCCTTCCAAACCCTAATCCTATTAATATTTTCTATTTTTTGCCCGTCTCACCCATCTTCTCTCTGTCCTTTTTTTTTCTATGTTTTCTCTTCTTCCGTTTTCTGTCCAAATCCTTATTCTCTCTCACAGAAGCAGGTGGTCGAACAAAGAATTGTCGGTGCCCCTACCTTCTATGCCCTCATGGCGGCACTCCACGAGGCCTGAACCACCACGATGCTGCTGTCGTGAGAAACAACAGCCCCTGCTCGCCATGAGAATTGTCGTCCGTGAAGAATGAGATCAGTCTCCATGCGGGTGGAAATTAGACGGTGTCTTTGTGGTGGCGATGGTGGGGATGGTGATGGTGTGGTGTGACGACGGTATGGTGACAATTGAGAGACAGATCTAGAGTTTTTGGTTAGATCCGGCAGGGGCGGAGAAAGTCGCGCATGCGAGACCCCTAATCGACTATGTTATTTTTTAATCGACTATGCTCAGTAGTGGATTAAGGTTTAGTCCACTATGATCAGTAGTCGATTAAAGTTAATCATTACGTTTTTTAATTCATTTTAGAACTTTTGGTTATTGATTCCCGATTTTGCAACGTGTAGTCGGACTTGGGGCATTTCGGCAGTGTGTTTTTGTTCTGTCATTGTCAATCCATCATCCAATTTCTATAAATCAATAAAATTTTTGTATATTTGTTGTTTTGTAAAAAAAAGTTGATTTATATTTTCTTCTTTGTAGTTGTTTTTGTTATTTGTTTCGGTTGGTTATTGTTTGGAATCTTTTGTTGAATCGTGTTGGTTTTGATTGAATATTTTACGGTTTTTGTTGTTGTTACTTTTAGTAGTTAATTTCATTATTCAACCACAATTTTAGTTGTGAGTTCATTAATCAACTATTCCCTTAGTCGATTGATTCCTGACGGAGAAAAAGTGTAAAAAAATATTAAAAAATTGAAAAAAAAGTTATATTTAATAAATGAAAAAATTAAAAATTAAAAGCAAAAATTAATTAAAAAAAGGGGGGAAAACAAAACTGGGGATTTGTGTAGTTGGAAAAAAGATAGTGAATTATTGAGGAATGGAATGGAGCCTGGGTTTACATCAAAGAGTGAAATATGGGTTGGACATATCTCTATTAATGAAAGTTTTTGGGCATTCTCAAAGTGCCCCATTTAATAAAGGCAAAAATCAGCCCTTTGTAATTTGGAATTACCGAAAAAATCCTCATGTTAAATAAATCAACAAGGTCCCTCCAATGAAAATCAGTCAAATCAAAATAGGTCCTTGACAGCTTATCGTGGACATTGCGCGCAGAGTGGGCTACCGGGGATGACTTTTTTACCCGAAAGACCAAAATACCGTTTAAATTACAATTTTAAAAAATTACAAATTCAACCCAAAATGAAGTTTTTGAAATTTTCAATTCAATTTTTAAAATTTTCAATTCAATTTTTCAAATTTTCAGAAGCGCCCTCTCTCTAAATTAACTCAAAACTGGAACATCAATCTCAATTTTTAATTCAATCCTTAACACAACATCTTCTCCTCATCGAAAGATGTCTATCTTGACCTCATCGAAAAATGTCAATTTCGATTTCTATTGCCAAAACGGCTGGGGTCACCTCCGACCAAATCCCGAATTCCTCAACCAGCCACGAAAACTCTCAGATTCTATAGTGAAATTCCAAAAGAACCCATGGCAGCGAGGCGCCGTTGGAGTTTGGAAGCAGGAATGAAGAAGGAGAACTGGTCGAGCCAAATTTTTTCTCTTGTTCAAAGGTTGGCAGCACGAAGTAGATCTATGTGGGTGGCTCCGACGTATGCGACGGTGAATCTCTGTTGAGGTGCAAGCATAGTCCCACATCCGTTTAATATGGAAAATATCACTTCTTTATAAGGAGATAAGGAGGGGAGGAGGGGATAGCAACTCTATTTATGTGACCTTTTGGAAAAAAACCAAGAGCAAAACCAATAGGATTTGCCCCAGATTAGACAATATCATACATATGTAGAGCTTGTGGTATACCGATGGGCCCCTAACAATCTCGACGGTGAATATCCAGTTTGAGGTCTATAACAGAGAGGTGTTGGGCTTGTGTTTAAAGACGGGATGGTGGTTGATGGGTTTGGTATGACGGTGAAGATGATGTAAATGTGGGGTCGGGTGGGTGGGTTTTGTTTGACAGGAAAGATGAAAGAATAATGGATATGTTTGGTGAGCTTTTGGGCTTCCATTACCATTTTATTCTGGGGAAAATATGTTTTGGGAGAAGAATTTGAAAATAACATAAAGGTTGTTTGTATTTTGAGATGAGACAATTTGTATTGTAGCAAGTTAAATCATGTTTAAAATGTGTTGGAAAAAGGTATTCTGAAAGAAGAATTTGAAAGATAAAGTGATTTTAGTTTGTATTTTAGTGAAAACAGTTTTCACTATAGCAGTAAAATCATGTCTGTTAGATAGAGAAATATTTGAATTATTTTTTGGGGAAGTCTAGGGTCCGAGAGGGTTGTACTTCTCGGACCATAACCGGCCAATACAAATGCTCCACATAGGATTAGTACGTACCCACTAAAAAATAGTACGATACATACGTTACAAGTAAAATGACATTAAATACCTTTTTAATTAAAGTGGAAATTTAATTAGAAAAATAATAATTTAAAACTTAATTCATATCAAATGAAAAAAAAAATATTACGATTAAATCTAATAGCTTTCCTTAAACTTTAGACCCACTTACATCAATCTCCTTAATTCATAAACAATTTTTCCTCTAAAAAAAATCATCATCGATTTTTTCCTTCTTTCTGCCAAAGTTCTCTGAGCAAGAAATCATCATGTCGTTCTTCTTAGCTTACGGCGTAGAGAAATGTTTGACAAATCTTTTCTTCTGATCATCTGATGGTAACAGTGTTTGTATGATTTTGTAATGTATCTGCTAGAATCTAATTGGATTCTAATAAACAAGGGATGAGTAAAGACTTGTACAACAAGTCCTTATGTACCGTGAAACACAAAATGGAAGTCTCCTTGTTTACTTTAACTCTTTAATTTGTCATTAATTGTTTCTTTTATAAAGGAAACTATCTTATTAATTAAAAAGAGTTATTCTTAATTAATGACTTGTGTAGAAGTCTTGTGAAAGAAGGATTCTTTCTTTTCATATATTTCACATAGACGTGTGAGAATCAAGAGAAGGGATAATTCCTTTTTATTTTTTTCTTATATTATCATTAATTGGAATATTATTATTTATATGAGAGCTCTCTTGTATTTTAATATTATATTATTAGATAGGTATCTTATAAATCTCCTATATCTCATGTACGTATCTAACCTTAATTAGTTTGCTTATACAGGAGTCTTTCCCAGGCTATATAAAAAAGAGAAGCAGCAACAGAATACGGCGTGTCTTTTTGGACAGAAACATATCTCTCTTTTCCTTTTTGCTGTTGTGTGCTTTTTGGAGAGAAAAATATTTCTCTTTTCCTTGTTGCTCTTCCGGCGACTTTTTATCTAGAGAAGAGTTCAGAGAAAATATTTTTTCTTCTTCTTGTTTTTATTGCTCCAATGTGATACGTGATTTTCATAGAAAATATATCGGCTTCAAGGCTTTATGGTGAGACACCAAGATTCAAGGATTATCACAAGTTTGCTTCTTCTATACAAAAAGTAAATCGATGCCGAATATCAAAGATTTTTGGACAAGTTGAAGGAAATTCGCATAAATATTCCTTTCATTGAAGCACTTCAAAAGATGCTAAAGTGGGTGAAATTCTTCGAGGACCTCGTGACGAAAGGTAAGAAATTGCAAGGGAACGAGATGATCCAACTCACGGAGCAAATTAGTGCAATTCTTACTCGGCCTCTTCCACAAAAACTCGGCAATCCAGGTAAGTTTACTATTCCTTGTACTATAGGAGGTAAAAATTTTAGATCGCTCATTGATTTAGGCGCTAGCATTAATGTTATCCCTTACTCTACTTTCAAAAATCTTGGGTTAGGAGAAATTAAACCGACGGCTATAACTCTTCAATTAGCCGATAGATCTTTAGTTTACCCAAAAGGTATTTTAGATAATGTGTTAGTGAAGGTTAATAAGTTTATCTTCCCTGCCGATTTCGTTATACTTGATATAGATGAGGATTGGGAGATACCTCTTATCGTAGGGCGGCCGTTTTTAGCCACGTCGAAAACTCTTATTGATTGTGCTAGTGGTGATATTACAATGACTGTGCATGATCAAACAATCAAATTCAATTTTTTTACTGTTAATAAAAATCCATGTGATAATAATGATTGTTTTGCTATTGAGCTTATGGATTTTACAAATAGTGAAAATTTTGATGTCTTGATCTTGGACAATGGGAAAGCATCTTTGAGTGCAGGAAATGATGGCGGAAACGAGAATTGGAATGAGCAAGTTTACTTCATGGACTCAATTTCAACTCCTCCGACAGAAATTCATATGAGTTTGAGTCTTAATGGCGATGAGAATGCAAGGAAGATGTTTCCACCCAAAGACTCGAGCAAATCACGAGAGAAGGATGAGTCAAGCTATTGTGGTCGTAAGGAGAAATTCAAAAGGAAATTACACAAAGGACAATTGGTGTTATTGTGCAAATCACGACTGTGGTTATTACCAAGGAAGCGCAAATCAAAGTGGTCGGTACCGTTTATTGTCCAAGATATTCTTCCTCACGAGGTAGTCAAGATAAAGGACCGAGATTCAAATCGTACGTTCAACGTGAAGCAGAGCCGGCTCAAACCATATTGGGAAGCGAGTGAAGATTGCCAAGTGAACTCGGTCACTTTTGCTTGAAATTAAAGAAGCAACGTCCGGCTGAAGACTTTAAACTTAGCGCTTCTCGGGAGGCAACCCGAGCTTTCTTGTTTGTCGTAGTTTTCTTTAATTTTTTGTTTCATTTTTATTGTTCTAGACATGCATTCTAATTAATTTAGTTGAATTTTAATTTTCAGGGTCGAAAACATGGTCAGGGGGTCCTGACGGCCGTCCGAAATTGCAAGCAAAATCCCAGACGGCCGTCTGGAAAACAGAAGGCCGTATTCTGCAGCTCTGCCTGTGGGACGGCCGTCCGAAAAATAGCCTATAAACTGGGACGGCCGTCCCACAACCAGTAAGGGCAATAAAAAAAATAAAAAATAAATAAATAAATCGTATTTCTTTCCCTCCAATTCTCACACCCCGATCACATCGACTCCGACTAAATCAGGTGTTTTCTATCCTTAAACTTTGTGCTACTTTTGTTGAGGGCAACAAAAATTTTAAGTTTGGGGGTGAAAGACATGTTTTACAATAAATAAAAAAATTGCTTGAGTCGAATGCATCGATGATTTATGATGATGAGAGATGATCAATGTTTGATGATGAGATTGCTTGTTTTGTGTGATAAAGATTAGATGTTTGTTTAGCCTTCGATTCAACAGAACTTAGAAGCGAATTATTGCTAGGAATCACACTTTGTGCATTGCTTTGGTTGAATGTTTTTGTATTTTAAATTTGGAATTAATTTGTGCTAGATCATGCTATGTTCGGTTTTAAAACTCACCTTAGGAAATTTATGATACGAAGTATTGAGTAGTGAGTAATTTGGGATATGATTTGGGCCTTCTTTGAACCGTTTGAGCCTTTCAAGCCGACCTTTTTATCGAAATTATCCTTAGAACCTTGATTTGAGCCTCGGAGAATAGGTGTTCGTTCTTTTAGACAATGTGTATCAGGTAGAAAAGTGGAGATTCTTGAAAAATTACCCGGCCCCTTGGAGTTCGGTCGAAATTTTTTATAAGGTTCTTCTTCTTCTTCTTCTTCGAAAAAAAAAGAGATAAATATATGTGCTTATATATATATATATATATATATATATATATATATATATATATATATATATATATATATAATAATAATAAAAAATTAATGTAAAAAAAAAGAGAAAAAGAAGAAGAATAGACTAGAAGGGAGAAGTAAGGACTAGTTGTTGAATTGTTTTGAAAGCTTGATCCATCGTCTTAAGAGCAAAAGTGGAGACTTTTGAACTTTTAAGAATCGAGGTTATTAAAGTCCTTAGAGGTGAATCCATTGTTTCAAACGCCTATCTTTCAAATTTTGGCGTAATCACCTCAATTCAAGAAAAATAGCCACATATACCCATATTTCCTACCTCGAACCAAATAGCCTAACAATTGAAACCCACAAAGCCCCAATGATCCCAATAGCTTAATGTTCGATATTAGTAGAGTAGAATAATTTGGTGAGTATTTGGAGTCAAACATATGCATGTAAGTATAAATTCTTTCTATTTTTAATTTGCAAATATTGGATCCTTGAAGCAATTGTATGAATTGTGGTTTTTGGTAATGGTGAGTGACTAAGTGTTGTTGAATTATGAACTTGCGAATGCCTAAGAATTGTCATTATAATTACATGTTCTGAAAACGTGAAGTTTATCATTGATCTATGTAATGGGATGTAGTAGTTGAGTTATTTGCTTATTGGTAGATTTTGCTTGAGAACAAGCAAAAGTTCAAGTTTGGGGTGTGTTAAGTGTATATTTTTACACTTTATCGTACCTTTTTTATTTGATCTTTTGGTGTGTTTTAACGATGATTAGTGCTTAAAACGTTGATTTATTGTATTTTAGGTACAAATTGAAGAATTAAAAAAGTATGGGGTCAAAACTGCAATTTTGGAAAAAATATGGGCCAAAAGTGAAAAAAATCAAAAATCTAAAGAAATTATGCCGGGACGGCCGTCTCAGATTTACACTTACAACTGGGACAACCGTCTAAGAAGCAGAAACAGCCTCTGGTTTTGGGACGGCCGTCCGAGTATTAGTTCAAAATATGGGACGGCCGTCCGAGATTACGAAAAGGCGCAGTAAAGGAATCCTAATTGCACAAGGAACCTACCTTCTTCCCCAAATTTTCCACCCTATATAAGACCAAGCCAAGCACACAATTGGGGATCTATCTTTTTTCTTTAAGCAATTTCAAGAGCAACAAATCAATAACGAAGACGAAGAATTCGAAGACTCCAAGCATAGATTTATCGTTTATGATTAATTTTATTTGCGTTTTTCCTTTAATCATGAGTAGCTATTTGGAAGCCTATGTGGGATTTATGAACCCAATTCTATGATTTTATGCAAGTTTAAATTCCGGATTATTTCTCCTACTTGTTTTATTAAGTGCATGAATTTGACCACCTTATGTGCTTTTATGTTATTGTTAATCGCATGAACCGGAAGATCGGGTTAATAATTAGAACTGTGGTAGAAGAGCCTTTGTGGTATTAACATAGGAATATAGTTAATCTCTTAGGTAGCCATTATTGAGATTTGTGCTTAATGTTGTGTTCTAGAATTAATTGCATAGGAATATAGTAATTGAATCTAGAGTATTAGAATCGTAATACACGCGGAAGCGGGTTATGATTATTTTATCATCTCAGGTTAATAATCCGGGTTAATTTCTTGCATACTTGAAGGAATTGGGGGAATAATAATCACATAGGGGGAAGAATAAAATCCTAGACTTGTTTACTTTGATTAAACCTTCGTCTTTAATTGCTTTCGTGCTCTTGTCTTTTTAATTTGCTTTTTTAATTTAGTTTAATGTAGTTAATTCTCTCCAAATTCGACTGTGTAGGGTGGGGTTGATAATAATTGGTAGGATTTAGCGTCTAGAATTAAATAATTAAATATTCCCTGTGGGTTCGATATCCGGACTTTTAGTCCACTATATTACTTGTACGATACGTGCACTTGCGTGTAGGTATTTTAACCAATATAGGCATGGGATGTTCTAGAAGAGGCCTACGAAGGAACTACTTAGATAAGCGAGTGCAAAGAGACTATCGCTGAAACTGTTGCAACCGTTGGACAGACAGTTCAGACAGAACTTAGGTATGATAAGTTGCATTCAAAACCTGATAAATGATTAACTTCGTTAAATCTTGCAGGTGATGATGGGGATTCAGAAAACAACAGCGATGATGACGTGTCAACCTTGGAAGAATTAAAGGAGTGCTATTAAAGGATGTACGAAAAATTTCTTCAGGTATGCGAGTCGAATAAATTCAGAGAAAAAAAGAGAAGCTTGTACTAATTGAGGAAAACAAAGTATTGAAGGTAAGAATTTCTACTCTTGAACAAAATGTTATTTCTACTAGTAGAGAAACAGATAGGTTGAAGGTTAAATTTGCTCAAACCCAAGATGTTATTTCTAAGTTTAATACTGGTAGGGTAACTTTGAATGAAATTTTGAACAAAAATCAGTCGAACTATGGTCCTATAGGTATAGGGGGTAATCAACTATCTAATGATGCATTGAAACGGAAAGAGGATCCAAAAAGAAAAATCAATTTTGTTAAACAATCCAGTGTTTCACAAACTGTTGCGACAGTCCCTACCTGTCATTTTTGTCATGTTTTTGGTCATATACGACCCAGGTGTTTTAAGTACTGGAAAATGGTTAAAAGAATAATTGCCCACTCACCAATTTCCGCTAAAATTGATCACACTTTTGTGTCGTCTAAAAAACCCAAGATAAAGGATGATTTAGTGAATAAAACTCAACAAAAAATCTGGGTAAAGAAGTCTGATCTTAATTGTTTATCTGCCATTACTTCTTTAAAATCATGTGATGATAGTACTAACTGTTCCAACAGTTCTGGTGACAAAGCTAGTTTGGGGATTAAAAAACTTTGTAATCTGAATTGTGATAATCTGTATGCGAAAAATGAGTTTATGAATCCAATTCAGCATTCGAGAACTAAGCTTACTGATATTTGTCATTGTTTCGTAAGGGGCTTGGTCGAAAAGGGGGTTGTCTCAATTAATTATGCTGCAACGGAGAATGAATTAACTGATGCTTTTACAAAAACCCTTGATGCACAGAGATTTGATTACTTGCGAAAATCGCTCGGAATTTATGTTGTTTAATCTGATGCAGTTGCATGAACTGTTGGAACAGTCTGTGTATACAGACTTGCAACTTTTAGTGGTAGGACACTTCATATGTTTTTGCATCTCATATAGGACCTGCATTAAGCATAATGCATATGATTGAGACAAATGTGAATTTGATACTTCGTGCACTTCTAAACTTTGTGGGGGTAGAACTTCACCAATTCCCAAAATGATTACTTAAAAGGCTCCAACTTACTTATTTCTCTGAATAGTCTTGTCATGGTTGGATGTTTTTATAGGGAAAACTGCCTCTTTTAATTAGTGAAAGCTACTCTTGAACTACTGTTACTAATATATATATCTACAACCATTTGGTCAGTGAATAGTTCGAAGCTTTTTTGAGTCGAATCAGTAAATCATGTGGCCGAAAGCTCGCTACCAGGCTCAATTAGAAAGCCCAGGGGACTACACATTGCACGGCCAATATAAATTATATATATGGTCAGTGAATAGTTCGAAGCCTAGTTGAGTCGAGCCAGTAAACCACTTGACCGAACATTCACTACAAGGCTCAATTAGAAAGCCCAAGGGACTACACATTGCACGACCGCCATAATCTCGTTCCTTTTAATTGCCCTGTTTTCAATGGGAAAAAGATACAATTAGACGTATGTGTACGTTACCTAAAAAGAGCATCTTTGTGTATGACTTGGGATTATTAAGTTTATTGGTTGCATTGGCAGTCGGATTTTTGGGAATTGCGCTTATCGTGAATGTGAAGATAAATCCCATATGTTTTGTTTGTCCATGCAGTATCCTATTCACATATGTCTCTTCACTCATGTTTATTTCTCATGTTTACCTCTTGTCTTGCATTAGGCATTTAAAAAAAAAAGGGACGGGATTTTTGTTTATGTGCCGGTTAAATATATATTTTTTTTGGATCCGGATCTATTGAGCTTACTCCTCACATTTCCATGTTTTGTATGAAGTTTGGCAAAGTCTGTACTATTTTTTATTTAATGTCGGATTTGATATCACTATCATTTGATTTTCGCATTGTAATTATCGTGTGGTATAGAGTTTATGAGTTTGTGATTTTGTGTGCACGTTATGTATGCGGACTCTTCTCACTTGCTTTCTAGATTCTCTATTCGTTTGATCTTTTTGTGTTTGAGAAGATTGCTCGACACATCGAGATCAGTAGTCCATGATGATTTATCTATGCACGGTGATTGCCCAAAAAGGGAGAGAAAAGAACAGCTACGCTGGCATGAACACATGGGGAGTTCCGACAACTATTGCTACAGTGCATCAGGCAGTTGCTAGAACAGTGAAGGAGTGCAGGGGGAGTTCAGACAACTGTTGAGACAGTGCATCAGACAGTTGTTGAAATTGTGCAGAAATACAGGACATTTAAACATTGTGAAGAGAAGTTGTTTCTGCTACTACTCTGATACCAATTGTTAGAATGTATTTCGTACAGATAAAATTATTTGTGTTCGATTCAGTTTTTCGTTACTGTTGCGTGAAGTGTTGCAAAAGTTCGTGAAACAATTCGTAAAAACAGAAATAAACGAGACACAAATTTAATGTGGTTCGGATACAATTGTACCCTATATCCACGGGGACCTGCAAACAAAATTCACTAATTTTTTGTTTTACGAATACAATAGTAGGACTTAATCAAAATACAAAGACTCCCTTTTTGTTGACGCCGTTCTTGTATACTACGTTGAATTATAAATCTTCAATTTGCAGCACGTCCCTTGCTCCGCACGGTTGAACTCCCTTCAATGCTGAATCCCTTAGTCGGCATATCGATCTCCTCCCGAGATCTGTTTAAGCCCCTCTCCCAAAGAACCGATCTTCTTTTTGTATAGAAGAAGCAAACTTGTGATAATCCTTGAATCTTGGTGTCTTCACCACAAAGCCTTGAAGCCGATATATTTTCTATGAAAATCACGTATCACAATGGAGCAATAAAAACGAGAAGAAAAAAAATATTTTCTCTGAACTCTTCTCTCGATAAAAAGTCGCCGGAAGAGCAACAAGGAAAAGAGAAATATTTTTCTCTCCAAAAAGCACACAACAACAACTAAGAGAAGACAGATATGTTTCTCTCCAAAGAGACACGCCATATTCTGTTGCTGCTTCTCTTTTTTATATAGCCTGGGAAAGACTCATGTATAAGCAAACTAATTAAGGTTAGGTACGTACAGGAGATGAAGGAGATTTATAAGATACCTATCTAATAATATATTATTAAAATACAAGAGAGATCCCATATAAATAATAATATTCCAATTAATGACAATATAAGAAAAAAAATAAAAAGGAATTATCCCTTCTCTTGATTCCCACACGTCTGTGTGAAATAAATGGAAAGAAAGAATTGTTCTTTCACAAGACTTCTACACATGTCATTACGTTAAGAAAAACTCTTTTTAATTCATAAGATAGTTTCCTATATAAAAGAAACAATTAATGACAAATTAAAGAATTAAAATAAACAAGGAGACTTCCCTTTTGTGTTTCACGGTACATAAGGACTTGACAAGTCTTTAATCATCCCTTGTTTATTAGAATCCAATTAGATTCTAACAATCTCCCCCTTTGTCATTGATTGATTCTAATCATTTTCACCCCGTGAGTAAAATGCCGGAAAATGAAACAATAGAGGATAGAAGGAAGCAATAAAACCAATGATCATCCTCAACATCAAAGGAACAACTCATCATCATCATCTCTTTCAGCAACAAAAGTGGCATGAACTGTTGTAGGAGTAAGTGCCACAGTTAGAGCAACTGTTCCAACAGTAGTGGCTTCGGCAGGTGGTTCACAACGGAGTCAGCTCCCCCTGCATGTGTTTCTCCCCCTGTAGGTGGTCCTTGGGCAGCTCCTTTTGTACACGACTTCATTCTTCCCCTTTGTTTACTTGGCTTGTTAGACTTGGAGGACGACGTGGTAAATCATCCACGTGATAAAAGACTCAACAAATAACTTCGGCATTAGCTCCTCCTTTTATGTTCTTGTGAAGACCTAAACCAATTAATGACAATAAACACAAGAAAAAATTCGGCATCGCCGCCCACCTCCCAACCAGGAAAAAATTCGGCATCGCCGCCGCCTTCTGGCCTGTCTAGCACCACCACCGCTCTCTGGCTCGTCTAGCACCACCGCCACCCACCTACTCCTCCAAATTTATCTCCCTTGTCACCGTCGCCTTCTGGCCCGTCTCGCACCACCGATACCCACTTACTCCTTCAAATTTCTCTCGCTCGTCACCGCCACCGTCTGACACCACCCAATTCTTAGCGAGAGAGAGTTGTGTATAGGTAAGGTTTTTCTTCTCCTGCACATAATCGCCGCCGTTGCCGCCTTTGTTCAAATTGCATATATGGGCTGCCATAGGAAGAGTGAAATTGGAGAACAAATGGTACTTCGCGAATTTGGAAAAAGAAAAATCACGGTTGTGGGTTGTGGATCTAGAAAGAAGGTGGGGATGCAACAAAGGGTGATCTGGTGGTGGGGCAGCGGCGGCTGGCATGGGGAGAAGAAGTGTTGAATTGGGTGGTTGGTGGTGTGGGGTGGTGTGGAGCAGGGAAGAAGACGACTCTTTTTTTGCTGCTCCTTTCTTTTTCTTTTTTTCTTTTTAATGTAAATTAAAATGTAATAAAAAAATATAAAACATATAAAATCTAATACAACAATATATGTTTAATTTCTGTTTATATTTTATAATTAAAAAATTATTAATAAATATTGTTTATAAAATTAAAAATAACTACACATCAAAAAAATAATTAAACATAATTGTGTAATAAAATTTAGTTTAATTAAATTAATTTCAGAGTTGAGAAAATATTAAAAAATAAATATGTACAGTATATATTTTATTAATTGCTGAAAAATTCCGTAGGGCATTTTTGTCATTTCACTTTTAGTCAATGCCTAAAAACCTAGAGGGTGCTGTGAGTTTTGAGTTTGATTACATGATATACAATACCAACAAAAATATTCGACTAATAATGATTAATAAAGCCTATTCCCCTGTTATTTTCATCGTGCTACAAATGAATGAAACCTCCAAAATATACCTGACTAATTCGACATTCCTGGAGCTTTAGCAATAGCCAGAAGCTAAGAAAAAACCTCTTCATTTTTAAGAAATTTCTTTGTGTTCTTCATCTTCGTCGGAAGAGTCGTCGCCGCCGACCGGCAACACAGCTATCTGCATAAGATCGGCTGGGATGGAGAGAAGTGGTTGCGTTCTTATATGAAGAATTTGGGGAGTTTTGATTTTATTTTTTCTTGTAATTTTGTTAATTGATTATGATTATTGTAATATTTGTTTAATGGATATTTTACATTTTTTGGTTGAGTTTGTAACGTTAATTAGGTAATGTATATAACTGTACAATGTGTGTATGATAGTGTACGATCTGTTTTTACTGGGTTCGTACTTTTATTTTAAAAATCCCAGTATCGTACTAGGTCGTACAAAAAAAATCAACGGATGAGATTAACTGATACGCGTTTTCCTCACGTATAAATTACCGCAAGTATACAATATCGCATTTTGCAGAACAGTGGTTCCGGATATCGATCCACAGGGACCTTGTAGATTTCACATGCTAAGTAGTGTAATTATATTATCTAGCTTATCGTAAATAAATGAAATGGTGATAAACCCTAGTTTAAAAGCATGCAAGATCATAAACATGCAAGTATAGAATGTACGTAAATAAAATAGCGACAACTCAACACGGGAGGGCTTCGATTTAAAAAGGACTTCTAGGGCCAAATCCACCTATGTATAATCAACAACGATCAACAAATCCGCTATCTAAAGTCACATTCCTATTCGTTAACCCAGACGTTAAAGTACTGTAACCCCCGTCTCCAATATGTTAGAGTCTACCCACAGGTCCCACGTCTCCGTTCAGAACCTGCTATTAAGAGAGCATTTAGGTCAGGTCCTCAAGGGCTATCCGAAGTGGATCACGTCTCCGTTTCCACACCCCGAGCTATGTTTTCCTAACTTCAAACAAGGGATCCTCTCTCGAGTTCATTCATATTTAATATCGATTCGAGAGCTGATCAAACAATCAAAAACTGGAAAACATAAACGAAATCAAAACACGATAAATAGATAACAGAAATGACGATCGAAATCAATATATACAAGGTTTCATTACCCTAGAAGAAAATGTTCTTAGTTCATAAAAAAAATAATGTCAAAAGAATGTGCACAAGACATGAAGAACAAAACGTAAAGAAATTGCGTAAGAAAAACCCAAGTCGAAACCCACATTAATGATTCCCGTGAAGGACTGTCGAAAACCGTAAAAAAGTCGAAGTAGCATGAAGATTGAAAGGGCCTTTCTATTTATAGTGAAATGCAAAGCTTCCTCAAGAAGCTTTGCAAAATAACTATCTTTCTCAAATGTCGTGCCCAGATCGCGATCTGGCTTGGCTAGATCGCGATCTGGCAGCCTCAGGGAACTGCCCACCGCCATGCCAGATTGCGATCCGGATATGTGTATCGCGATCTAGATCTTGATCAAAAAGTCTTCTGTGAACACCCCCAGATCGCGATCCACAATGTCAGATCGCGATCTGGGTCTTGATCATCTTTCGTTCTGTGACAACCACAGATCGCGATACGCAGTTCCTGTATCGCGATCTTGGTCTTCTTGGCCCCAAAATTGGCTTGAAAATTCGGTTTCGCTTTCAATTGGCTTCGACTCGGCAAAAATATATAATAAAACCTAGAAATAGAAATAAAACAAGAAACAAAATAATATATACAAATAAAGCCGAAACTCGGACGAACGAAGTCCAAAACTCGAAGATTTGATAAACAAAAATCGTGCAAAACAAACACTTATCATTAACAAATAGTAATTTTGTACGCACTAGATTAAATATCTTACGGTCCGAGAAGTACAACCCTCTCGGACCTTAGACAACCCCAACAAACATAGCTTATTTTCTCTCTTTTTTTCACCCATCAAGAATTAACAATCAAGTCAAAATTAAATGAATACGTGTAAAATTCAGGAACATACAGACATAGACATGAATAAAGTCCAGCTATTACAAAAGCAAACTAACTCCAACAGAAATAATATATATATATATATATATGTAAATTCGATGACAAAGCAAATTCACCTCTATATTCTAACAAAAAACTTACTTCCTCAAATATGAGCACCCTTCAACATAGTTTTCCATAAGAAAGAAAATGAACGTTAAAAGCCATACAATGAAATGATTCAACGTCAATATATACCTGTGGCCGTAGTATTTTTGTGCTCTATGTATTTAGAGCTTTCACTTTTGACCGAAATGCTCTTGAAACACCTGTTGCGTAGTATTTCTGCATAAAAACAAAAACATCAATTCATCATTTACTTTCCATGTTGCACATCAATTATATTGATGATATATCGTTGGGTAGCCATTTACTTTTTCGTACCCCTCTTAGTTTGGAAATAAATTAATTCCTTTCAGTGGAACCTTATTACACTAGCTATACATACTAAAACAAGGAGACGTGGAAAAAATAAAACAAGACAAAACAACGAAAAGTGAAGGCTAAGAGATTATGCAATGTTGCCATCGCTATAATATACCAGCCACAAATCACCGAAAAATAACTAAAATAATGGTTACCATAATATTCGGTACGGAATTACTACCGTACCGCTATCATACATTACGATAGTGGTATTGTATTTTCAATACCACGGTAATACTGTACCATACCATAATTCATATATTTTTATGGGGTTTTTATACATAAGTCCCCAACCAAGCATCTTTATTATGGATTTAGGGGTTATATATCTTTCACTAATAAGCCCATCCCTTTAATATTTATTATAAATAAAGGAAACATTCATGTATATGCCAATATTACCCTCAACCAATTTATACCCAATTATTAATTGTAACCCCAATTTAATCAATTTTGTCCACAAAAATCCGATTTTGACCACAAAAATCCAATTTTGACTTTTTTTGGAGCATACTTTAATATGCTCCAATTTCATCGTTAATTTAATTTAATCTCAATTTAACCCTAAATTTCACAAATTATTCAATTTTGACCCAAAACATCCTTTTTTAAAAAACACATTTTAGAAAAAAAAAAATTTTACGCCGGTCTCCGGCACTAACTTTTTTAGTGTTTTTTTAAGTTTTTTTTGTTTGTTTTTTTTACGTCCTCCGCTAAACGTTGACCGTAATTGCGTTGTCACTGACAGTAAATTAACGTAATTGTACTGTAATGACAGTTAATTAACGTAATTGTACTGTCGATGACAATACATCTATGTAAACGTGCTGCCGTTGACAGTAAATTAATGTAATATTATTATTTTTTTTATTTTTTGTTGTTTTTTAATTTTGTTTGATTTGTTGGCAAGACAATGTAATTATATTACTGTCGTTGACAGTAAAATAACAGTAAACACAATAATATTACTGTCAACAACATCAATGTTATTTTTTTTTTGGTTTTTTGTTTTGTTTGAGTTATTCACGGAGTAACGTAATAACATTACTGTCTATTATTGTGTTATTACTGTAAACACAATAATATTACTGTGGTTGACGGTAATATTACTGTTGTTATAGTAATATTGTTGTCAACCACAGCAATATTATTATTTTGTTTGGACTTTTTGTTTGTTTGAGTTATTCACGGAGTAACGTAATAATATTACTGTCTATTATTGTAATATTATTGTGATTGACGGTTATATTACTGTTGTAGTAATATTACTGTCACTCACAGTAATATTAATTCTTTTGGTTTTTTATTATGTTTACATTTGTTGAACGGTCAACATAGTAATATTACTCTATTACACAATAATAATGAGTTTTGTTGTGTTAACTTACTGTGCTAGAGATTAATATAGCAATATTATTGTGTTAAACTATAGTTTAGTTAATTTTATTGTGTTTAACAGTAATATAGTTAATATTACTGTCAATCGCAGCAATATTGTTGTTTAAACGAAAAAAAAAAGTTACGTAAAGAAAGAAAAGAAGAAAAAAAATTGAAAAGTCAACGCCGGAGACCGGCGTTGACCGCCGGAATCCGGTGGGAAAAAAAAAGTTTTTGAAAAAACAAAAAAATTTGAAAAAAAAAAAGTTTTGGGTCAAAATTGAATAATTTGTGAAATTTGGGGTCAAATTGAGAATAAATTATATATATGTTGTAGAGTTCATCATTTGTACCAACTTATTCTATAACTCTTATTCTATCATGGATGTTGTGAATCAACTTTTCAGTTCTCATCATTTAATCTAGTTATTGTAATTGAAGTATCAACATTTTACCATGTTACAATTTATTAGATTTCTTTAAAGTAATAGTCTTATTCTAAAACAGTTTTAATCTCGTATTGTTTTCTTGTGTAATTTTGAGGTTTGATATATTTATTTTGAGGAGAAAATAATGTAATATATGACAGATTCCAGGTGCTACCGAGAAGTCAAAACGTTCAAGCAAAACAAACTTGTTTGGACAAATGGAAAATCCTAATTCTAAGCTTTCTCAAATCCATGGAAGTCCTTAAAACTACCAAAGTAAATGATAAAAAGGAGCCTATCAAAGATGAATCTGCAGGCACTAAGATGAAAGCGTGAAAAAACTCCAAGTGAAGTTTGAAAATAACATTTTCCATATGGTATCAATAGCTAACTTAAACTTGAACTTGGAGTATCTGTTTATCACTTTTAGGTGACAAAATATGAAGCCTCATATCACGTTGGTTGAGGAAAATGCACGGATAGTTTTACTGAAAAGATCCATCAATATTTGAATTTGCCAGTTAATTAAGCAGAATAAGTATTTTTTGTAGCAAACAAGAAAGATTAAATTCTGACCGTTTGTTCCCCTTTAAATTGGCCATTGTTTTATTTAGCTTTTTGTGCAGGATTCAGATCATGCAAGCAGCATGTGATCTAATTTCCTTACACGTGTTGTTTTAACTATGGCTATCAAATTTTATGGTATATGATAAAACAAAGTCACAGCTCATGTTGAACTGTAAAATCATGACATTATCATTCTTCGTTCAATTCGTCATCGAAGGCTCTAACCTCCATAAAAAAGTAATTTTTTTGGTCAATTTTGCTAAATGGCCAAAACCTAGCTGTGGGCTCGCTTCAAAACTTGCACTCTTGGAGGAGATTATTAGGTATATATCCTCTTTTTGTCTTCAATATAAACGTGATCGACAACATTCAATAGAAAACTTCTGATGAGGATCTTGAAAACGTGGCCATTTCGTCGAATCCATCTTAGAGATTATCACCAGCAACGGAATGAACTGGTCCAATGGACTCGAGACGGCAGTGGGAATGTCACAACTTTTGATTTCACCGATGTGGGGGGGGGGGATTTGTTTTATTTTATTTTGATGCTTGTAGTATATATAAACAAACGGGAAAAGTTAGAACGTCGAAGTCGTGAGCTCCATAATTTATAATTTCTTGTGCGCTATTTTTTTTTAATTTTTTGTCACAATTGAAATTTCATGCTTCATACTTTTTATTTTCTATGTTCTTTGTTCAGAAGTCTTACTCTGAGGAGTAGTTGTACAGAGTAAAATGCCTATTTACTAACATAATGGTATTATCGAAAGAGATTGCAACTCGAATTTAATTTGGACAAAATTCTAAGAATAAAGGGATATTAAGGATAAATAAACAGTATAGGTAAAAAGAAGAGATTAATGTGCATTTTCACGTGCCTCACACGTGACTTTTCCATCCAAACTAACGGCAATTTCAAACGGTGGACGAAAATTGTAAAAAAACTTGTTATTTGAGGACCAATTTCGTGCTAGAAAAAATTTATGGACCAAAATCGAAAATGATGTATAATATAAGGACGAGAGTTGTAATTATCCCCTTCCAAACCCTAAACCTATTAATCTTTTCTCTTTTTTTCCCGTCTCACCCATCTTCTCTCTTGTCCTTTTTTTCTATTTTTTTCTCTTCTTCCTTTTTTCGTCCACATCCTTCTTCTCTCTCACAGAAGCAAGTGGTCGGACAATGAATTCTCGGCGCCCCATATCTTCTATGCCCTCATGGCGGCGCTCCACGAGGCCTGAACCACCACGATGCTGCTGTCATGAGTAACAGCAACCCCTTCTCGCCATGAGAGTCGATGTATTATTGTCGTCCGAGAAGAATGAGATCAGTCTCCATGCGGGTGGAAATTAGACGGTGTTTTTGTGGTGACGATGGTGGGGGTGGTGATGGTGTGGTGTGACGACGGTATGGTGACAATGGAAAGACAGATCTAGAGTTTTTGGTTAGATCCGGCGGGGCAGAGAAAGGATTAAGGTTTAATCGACTATGTTAAGTTTTAATCGACTATGCTCAGTAGTGGATTAAGGTTTAATCGACTATGATCATTAGTCGATTAAAGTTAATCATTACGTTTTTTAATTCATTTTTGAACTTTTGGTTATTGATTCCCGATTTTGCCACATGTAGTCGGACTTGGGGCATTTAGGTAATGTGTTTTTGTTCTGTCATTGTCAATCCATCATCCAATTTCTATAAATCAATACAATTTTTGTATATCTTTTGTTTTGTAAAAAATAGCTGATTTTCATTTTCTTTTTTGTAGTTGTTTTTTGTTATTTGTTTCGGTTGGTTATTGTTTGGATTCTTTTGTTGAATCGTGTTGGTTTTGATTGAATATATTACGGTTGTTGTTGTTGTTGTTACTTTTAGTAATTACTTTCATTATTCAACCACAATTTCAGTTGTTAGTTCGTTAATTAACTATTCCCTTAATCGATTGATTCATGACAGAGAAAAAGTATTACAAAAAATTTAAAAAAAAATAATAATAATAAAATGTTATTTTTTTTAAATTAGAAAAGATATTAAAAAATTAAAAATTAAAAACAAAAACTAATTAAAAAAAAGGGGAGGAACAAAACTGGGGATGTGTGTAGTTAGAAAAAAGATAGTGGATTATTGAGGAACGGAAAGGAGCCTGGGTTTACATCAAAGAGTGAAATATGGGTTGGACATATCCAACCAAAACCTGAATTCCTCAACCAGCCACGAAAACCCTCGGATTCTTTAGTGAAATTCTAAAAGAACCCATGGTAGCGAGGTGATGTTGGAGTTTGGAAGCAGGCATGAAGAAGGAGATCTGGTCCAGCCAATTTTTTTCTCTTGTTCAAAGGTTGGCAGCACGAAGTAGATCTAGGTGGGTGGCTCCGACGTATGCGACAGTGAATCTCTGTTGAGGTGCAAGCATAGTCCCACATCCGTTTAATATGGAAAATATCACTTCTTTATAAGAAGATAAGGAGGGGAGGAGGGGATAGCAACTCTATTTATGGGACCTCTAAGAAAAAAACCCAAGAGCAAAACCAATAGGATTTGGCCCAGATTAGACAATATCATACATATGTAGAGCTTGTGGTATACCGATGGGCCCCTAACAATCTCGGCGGTGAATCTCCAATTCGAGATCTATAACAGAGAGGTGTTGGGCTTGGGTTTAGAGACGGGATGGTGGTTGATGGGTTTGGTATGACGGTGAAGATGATGAAAATGTGGGGTCGGGTGGGTGGCTTTTGTTTGACGGAAAAGATGAAAGAATAATGGATATGTTTGGTGAGCTTTTGGGCTTCCATTTCCATTTTATCCTGGAGAAAAAATATTTTGCGATAAGAATTTGAAAATAAAATAAAAGGTTGTTTGTATTTTGAAATGAGAAAATTTGTACTGTAGCAAGTTAAATCATGTTTAAAAAATGTTGGAAAAAGGTATTATGAAAGAAGAATTTGAAAGATAAAGTGATTTTAGTTTGTATTTTAGTGAAAACAATTTTCACTGTAGCAGTCAAATCATGTCTGTTAGATAGAGAAATATTTGAATTATTTTTTGGGGATGTTTTTAAAAATATTTGAGAAAGATAGTTTTATTTTGGGAAAATAATGAAAAGAATTTGAAAACCTAAACAAACATTCGTTTTCTTTTTTTCTTTTTAATTTAAATTAAAATGTAATAAAACAAATATAAAACATATAAAATCTAGTGCAACAATATATGTTTAATTTTTGTTTATATTTTATAATTACAAAATTATTAATAAATATTGTTTATAAAATTAAAAATAACTACACATCAAAAAAACAATTAAAAATAATTGTGTAATAAAATTTTGTTTAATTAAATTAATTTCATAGTTGAGAAAATATTAAAAAATAAATATGGACAGTATATATTTTATTACTTGCTGAAAAATCTCGTAGGGCATTTTTGTCATTTCACTTTTAGTCAATGCCTAAAACATAGGGGAAAATGTGGGATAACCCCCTAGTTTTGAAAATATATATGAGAAGGCCCAATGTTTTTTTCCTCTCTAAGGCAAAAACCCAAATTCTGAACTTAATTAGGTAGACCCCCTAGACAAATTGATATACCTGTTTTACCCTTATAGAATATATTTTTTAATCACCACGTTTGTACGCATTTTCTCTCCACTCCCGTGCAAACCCTAGTCTTCTCTTTCTCGATGTTTTCTCTCTCCTTAGGCAAACCGCCGCTCTGTTCCCCTCTTCTTCCCCCACTGTCGCCGCCGTCGTCAAATCATCCCCCTCTTCCTCCGCCACTGTATTGACGCCCTCGCCGCCGTCAAATCGTCGGATGAGATCCACTGTATTGACGCTCTCACCGCCGTCAAATCGTCGGACGAGATTTTTGTCGGAGTTTGGCGATTTTCATCTCTCTCGTGAGGAGTTTCGTTGTTGTTGCCTTTTCAATTATTGTATTTTTCTCTGTTGGTGTATGTTGGGTTGTTGTATCCTTTTAGATGGTCTCTATTAATATATATTTGCTGTTAAATGTGATTTATCACTTGTTAGTTGTAACAAGGTGCATCCCTGTTTTTGCCATGTGTTAAGTGCATATTTATAAATGAACCATAAATAAAACATTAAATGAACCACTATTCAGATTCCCCAGAGTCATAATTGTAAATTTAAGCTAAATGAACACGACTAGACTTGCCAATAAATGCAATTTCTTACCTCAAATATATCCAACCTCCAAAATAACTATGTGCTTGTCTGGTTGCCCTGGAGAAAAATAATAAGAAACAATAAGCAATAAAGCTATTGAATTTAATAGTTCAAAAATATTTATGTTTTCATGAAACTTAAAGTTCTTTTCAAGCGATTATCGTCGAGTCAAAATAGTTAACATACGGGAGTCAGTAATTGATCCGACACAATTCATCAAGTTGGTAGTATTTTGTTGTCTTAATGTTCATAGAACAAGCTGAACTTCAAGTTTTCAAACCGTTGAAAACTTGAAGACTGAGCTTTGTATTCTTGAGCTCCAACAGAATCATAAAGCTCAATATCAGCACATTTGGTTTGTTAAAATTAGGCTTCTCTGAGCTCATCAGCATTGATTTTTTTAAATACCTCAAGTTTAGTTTATTCATAATTGTTAAGTGTTGTTACTTTATAAAGAGTATGTATATACTTAGAAGTGCACAGTATGCCACATTTAAAATAGTTAATCTGATATTAAGATTTATAGTACTGTTACGCATAAAACTAAAAATTTATGAAAAGAACTCGTAAGCTTGCTTCCAAAAGTGACACAAACCAATCTCGAGCTGACCTAGAAAACACTGAATTTAGTCGAGTCTTATAGGAGCCAACTTCAGTAATTTTGTACAATTGTTAAAACCAAAAAATGATTCAAAAAGAGGAACAAAAAATTCTAAAAGTAGTCCCGAAATAATGTTCCATATTTCGTCACACTTTGGAGTAGGTGACATAAGTAGCAAGTACTAAGACCCACCAATCAACAACATTATGCAAGATCAATAACTCGATATACTTATGTTGAGATTAATTACTAGACCAAGTTAATATGAAAATATGTTTAATCTAAAGATGACAATGATCCGTTTATACATAACAAAGAAACAATGTACAATACATTTAAACTTGTTTTAGTTTGCAAAAGTCATTTGAATAATGCATTAAAATTAAAATTTCCTAGTTATTATTGCTAACCATTTTCCAATCACTACATTACTATGATATTTTGGTATTTTCGAACATCAAATACTACATACGACAAGGACTTATTCAAACTTTTAAATATGACATATTTGAGAATGCAGCGGTATCTAATCTTGAATAATTGAACTATCTTATGCCCTTTCTTAGATTTTCCAATAATCGCAAGCTAACCAATTCCTAACCTAACATCATCCATTAAACCTCATAAATGAAAATTTGCATGATTGCGCGGACACGCAAATTAGAAGTCCTATCAAACAAATCGAATATGTATGACGACGTGGACAACCAAATCATTTATGGACTAAATTCCATTTGACCTTGACAGGAAATTATTAAGTTCATTTATGAAGCAAGTGTAACAACTAGTAAAATGCAGCATAAATTATTACGTTCATTTATGCAGCATAGTTACTAAAATACATTCAATCGAACCAAGTGTAGACGTTAATACTGATTCTCTGGCAAATAAATATACGAGAAATACAACTAGTACTCATTCAACCTATTTTAAGTTAAAAAAACATACTCATCAATCAATCCATCCTTGAGTAGGTTTAACTTGTTCCAATTAGATCATTGATTGATGCGAAATCATAAAAATCAGAAGATTATGTTCAGTTTTAAGCTTACCTAATTACACAATAAGATTATGTTCTTCCTCCATCAGACCTAAAACTCTCAAACTATCAGGATTCAAATTCAGGTAAAACAGTCGAGCCATTACCAAAATTCAGCTATCTAACCATTCAAACCATCCATGAAAATCCACTTCATCTCGGAAAAAAAAAATTAGAAATTAAGTAATGTAAATCCTAATTCGTTGACACATTCAGGAATCAGCGAGAAAGCGAATACAATAAAAGTGTAACACATCTTAAGAAATCAAGCAAGGACAATTTCTCAATCAAGCACGCAAGGGTTGGTTTCAGAATTCCAGGATTAAAACTGCATAGAAAATGTACCTACACAAATTCTTAGCCGCCGCCGCCGCCGCTTTCAAAAACCGCTGTTGCCAGCCGCCGCTCAGCCCAAAATGTGTGCCCTCTTCGTGCAATTGACAGAGAGAACTGAGTAAATTGATATGGTTTGCCAAAAAAATTGTTTGTATCATTAGGGTCTCCTTAAAAATATTGGTGATGTTTGCTTATGTTTTCAGAAGCCATTTTCCAATTCTTTAATTTATACTATTCATAAAAGGATAATGGCAAATAGGCCCATAACAATGGCAATTAATTAAAAGAGGGACATCCAACTTTTTTGTCTTTCAAATAAATCCACCCATTCAAACTTATTTGCAAATAAGGAAAATCCTTTTATATATACCAAAATTACCCTCAATTCATTGAAACCCAATTCAACTCCAATTTCATGATTTACACCCCAATTTAGCCCAATTTCATCAAGTAACCAATTTTAACCTCAAATTTCAATTTTGACCCCAATTTTAACCCTAATTCTTATCAATTCCACCCATTATGCTCTAATTTCCTTAATATTACACATTGACCCCGGATTTAAACAAATATATCACATTAACCCCCCAAATTTTTTTTTTTCAGAAAATATTTTTTTTTTCTGAAATGTTTTTTTTTCCGGCCAGATTCCGGCGTTTACTGCCGGAGACCGCCGATCTCCGGCGTTGACTTTTTTTTTCTTTTTTTTTATAATTTCGTTTTTTCTTAAATTTTTTTTTTTAATTAATATTACTGTCTTGGCTGCTAAATTACTGTCTCCGGTAGTTATTTAACTGCCGGAGACAGTAATTTAGCTGTTAATTGACTTTTTTTTCTTCAAAAATATGTTAATTAATATTACTGTATTCGTTGCTAAATTACTGTCTCCAGCAGTTATTTAACTGTTGGAGACAGTGATTTAACTGTTAATTGACTTTTTTATTCTTAAAAAAAATATTTTTAATTAATATTACTGTATTCGTTTGCTAAATTACTGTCTCCAGTAGTTATTTAACTGTCGAAGACAGTAATTTAACTGTTAATTGGCTTTTTTTCATGTTTTTTCTTAAAAAAAGTATTTTAATTAATAGTACTGCCTTAGATGCTAAATTACTGTCTTCAACAGTAATTTAACT